>NC_057801.1:192744092-192977988 GCF_018294505.1 Triticum aestivum
GAGGCCAGCTGGGCCACTTGGCCCAGCGGGGTAGGGGGGGTTTCTGTTGTTTTACTTTTGTTTTGTTTTCCTTTTATTAGTTTTCTATTTTATTTTCTATATAATTTCGTTTGATAAAACATACAAGTAGTACCTAAATTAGTGTTACAAAATACCCCAATGCCACAAAAAGTTTGGTGACCAAATAAAATACTTTAGTAATTTAATAATTGTAAAAGGCATATAATTAATTGTTTTTGCTACTGTTTAAATCTTTATAGTTCATTTAAGCATTTTATAAAAGCTTGGTTTCTCCACCATAATTTCTTACGATTTATTCGAAACAATCCGAACATTTTAGTTTTAATTTTTTTTGAAAACTTTTGTTGTTTGCTTTTCTTTTGAATTTGAATTTGAATCGGTTCCGAACTAATGCGAGATTAGCAACAGTAACCGTGATGATGTGGCATCATTAACGGAGGTTTACTGTAGCTTAATTATCCAGGCGTCACAATTTTCCTCCACTACAAGAAATCTCGTCCCGAGATTTAAGAGGTTCGGTAAGGGGGGAACTTTTGGTTACGAGTTTCTAACGAATCATCTCGGTCTTGGTTGCTCTTCTCGAAGAGGTTGATCCATTACATTAATGTCTTCATTCTGCTGTTTCAGGTCATCATGATGAAGTTATCATCTTTTCTTCGGGAACTCCATCGTACTTACGAATAGGTAAGGGGCAGCTTTACAACAATTGAATGTTATAAGGGAGAATCATCGGGGGGGGGCGGGGGTATCCCAAGAATGATCATGAGAGTATCCCTCGAGTTGAACAAATAAAACACATCGAGAGCAAAGTTGGAAGGTATAATAAGAAGTTTCAAGCAGCCAGGCAATCGTTCTATGCCTAGTCAGAAGGTGAAAGGGGTTTCAAGCAACGGAAGGATCGGGGAGTGGGGAGGGAGCGAGAGGAGTGGGGAATCGGGGGTGTGCGGTCGGGTTGGTTAGGGTTTCGGTGCCCGGGGGATAAGGCAGTGCGGGGGGCGGCTGGGCCGGCCCGTTCGGGCGGCGGAGGCCAGCTGGGCCACTTGGCCCAGCGGGGTAGTGGGGGTTTCTGTTGTTTTACTTTTGTTTTGTTTTCCTTTTATTAGTTTTCTATTTTATTTTCTATATAATTTTGTTTTATAAAACATACAAGTAGTACCTAAATTAGTGTTATAAAATACCCCAATGCTGTCGATGTACTAAAGTAGGGGTACCCTAGTACCCCGAACTTGTGCACGGGCAGTCGTAGTGCCCCGCGGCAAGGCTTGCCGGACGTCCGCCAAG
Organism: Triticum aestivum; assembly: GCF_018294505.1. Taxonomy (NCBI): domain Eukaryota; kingdom Viridiplantae; phylum Streptophyta; class Magnoliopsida; order Poales; family Poaceae; genus Triticum; species Triticum aestivum. Next base: position 192,745,395 of record NC_057801.1, read on the forward strand.
ATCCTTCGTTATTCCTATTACCGCCATTCAAGAACAAAGTATTAACTGAGAAGACAGAGCCCCGGCAAGAGGAGCTTGCCGGGAACGATAAGACCCCAGCAAGAGGAGCTTGCCGGGAAGGCCAACCAAGGCACTTCAAGAGACTTGCCATAGCGCACCGCGCGTCTCGGCAAGAGCCGGCGAGCGACAAGTTTGCGGGTACGACAAGACAGCGACCGTGGCAAGGCGCTTGCCGCGGCGAAGCCACCACTCTGCGCCCACGCTCCAGCACATCCGACGATGTGTCGCCGCAGGATCGCTCCTGGTGCACGTGGCGGGTAGCTGTGCAGCCAAGCGGTGCGAGGTGGCAAATGAAGATGACTAGAAGGCCATCATGGCGATCGGTGGCGCTCTTAACGGTCGTTTCTTGCACTGTTTGGGCGACCGAACGGGCATTAAATGCCCTTGTCCCCTGCCGTCAGAGTTAGGTAGGGGGGCACTGTTGGTAGCGGTTGTACCAACCCCCGTTTTTACATTTTTACCCCTCTCTCTACGCTGCCACCTGTCGGTGACTCCTTTGGACTATAAAAAGGAGGCCCATGCGCACGTAGAAGGGGTTCGACTCATTTGAAACTACAACACATCCACGCTCTTGAGCAAGAATAGAATAGAAACACAAAGCAGCAGTAGGAGTTTTATCTCTCCGGAGAGCTCCGAAGCTGGGTAAAATCCCTCGCGTGCTTCGCCTCGATCTGCTCTTCGCGCGCCCTCCGCTCCCTTGCCGGACCGAAAAGGGGCCCTGCCCCATAGGTGTTCGTTCCCCACGACATCTTTGGCGCGCCAGGTAGGGGGGCGTCGAGCTCGTGCGTATCTGATCCGGCGTCTGCGCGCTACATCAACATCTCCATCGACATGCCACCGAAGAAGAAGACTTCGGAGGTGGCCGCTCCGTCTACGACTATCCTACCGCCACCGGAGCAAACGGGCGGTGGGGTGGATGCCGGCGGAGGAGCGGGCGCCGATGGGGGGACTCACGTCGTCACCAGGTCCAAGGACAAGGCCCCGCAAGGTTCAGCGTCTGTACATCCACCGCACCCCTCCCAGGAGGTGCAGGATCGACAACACCATGGTGCTCCTAGCACCGTACTCGCATTGGAACAAGGCCAAGCTGGTGGGTCGTGGGACGCTCAAGGCCAACGTGCGCGTCAACACGCTGGCACGAGTGTAGTACGGTCGCCTGGACGAGATGCTGCTCCTTCTAACACGGTTAGAAGTTTGAGCGTATCCCGCACCTCGCGTCGCTCGCCACCGCCACCCAAGACTCCAGAGGAAGTGCTGGCCCGAGCCCAGCTGCTTCTAGATTACCCTCGAGCACCAGACAAGATCGACGACTGGAGGGCCGCCATTCAGAGCCTCATCGGCTTCGCCAACGGCGACAAGCCCCGGCAACCGAGCACATCGAAGCCCCGGCAAGACGCCCAGGCGCAAGCCGACGCCGACAAGACCACTGGGGGTGCCACCACCGTGCACTCCCCGCCCCGAAGGCCGAGATCGCCGACTCGCCGGGGCAACCTCGACACCGACTCCACCGCGTCGTCGGACCCGCGAGCTTGCCGCGATCAATGCCAAGTTCTCCAAGAACGACGACACGAAGACGCTTGCACTCGCATCGAGCGTCGAAGAGAAGCGCGGCGTCAATCTGACCAGCGCGCTGGGCCCACTGTCGATATGCATGCGCCAGGGGAACCAGGCGACTTGCTGTACGCGGTAGGTTGCCCTGCGCTCACCCTTGAGCTGCGGCAGGTCCAGTGGCCCAGTACCAACAACTTCAAGCCAGACGTGCCCGAGAAGTACGATGGCAGGATACATCCGTCAGAGTTCCTCAGCGTCTACACCATCGCGGTGCAGGCTGCCGGGGGGCGCGACGAGAAGATCCTCACCAACTACTTCCCGCTGGTGCTCAAGCCCAACGTCAGATCTTGGCTCATGCACTTGCCGGACAACTCCATCTCTTCGTGGGCGGACCTGTGCCATCAGTTTGTCGGCGCCTTCACAGGCGGCCACAAACCCCATGGCCAGGAGAGCGACCTTCATCTGCTCGCCCAGAAGGAAGGAGAACCCCTGCGCAAGTACATACAGAGATTCAGCCAGGTGCAGCGCAACATCCCAGACATCCACCCTGCCGCGGTTATCAGCGCGTTCCATCAGAACATGCGTAACCGCAGGATGATGGAGGAGATGGCGATGTGCAAAATCAGAGATGTCAGCGAGCTATATGCTCTGGCGGACAAGTGTGCACGAGCTGAAGAGGGGAGTAAACTCCCCGGAGAGAACGCAGGAGCGGAAGGATCTGACAGTGAGGACGCCCCTCCGGCAAAGAAGAACCGGAGACGGAACAACAGAAAGAGGAAGGCTAAGGATGTGCTAGTTGTTGAGCAGTCCAGCAACGGAGGCGGCGCCGACAAGGCCAAGGCTGGTGACTCCGGTGAGGCTGTGGTGGCCGCCGACAAGCAGGACGGCTCCGGCAAGCAGTACTGCAAGATCCATCGGACCAAGGGCCATGACCTCCAGGCCTGCAAGAAGGTTGAGCAGCTCGTAGAGCTGCAGAAAGCTGAATACGAGCGCCGCGACAAGGAGAAGGCCCAGGAAGGTGGCGGAGGATCCGGCAAGAAGCGTCCCGCCCGGGGAGGGCACTGCGGCAAGGCCAAGCAGCGCCAAGGAGATAGGCCTCCCTGCGGCCGCGACAAAGACGAAGACGAAGATGAAGATGATGAGATGGAGGAGGATGAGACTGACGAGCAGGAGTTCCAGAACGCAACAGAGGTTTTGTGCGTCGACGGCGGTGCTTCTCTGCACACCTCGCACCGCCAACTCAAACAGTGGGTGCGGGAAGTGAACGCAGCAGAACCGTCCGTTGAGTCCCGCAAGCCCCTGAAGTGGTCCAGCACGCCCATCATCTTCGACGTTGAGGATCACCCTGATCGCATCACTGCGGTCGGGTGCTTGCCGATGTTGGTTTCGCCAACAATCCGCAACCTCAAGGTCACGAAGATGCTGGTTGACGGCGGGGCCGGCCTGAATCTGATCTCGTCCGCAGTGCTCAAGAAGCTCCAGATCCCCGACAGCGAACTCGAAGAGACTGGTACCTTTCAAGGAATCAATCCAGGAAGGAGCAAGCCGAAGGGGAAGATTACACTGCCAGTGACATTTGGCAGCGAGCTGAACTTCAGGACAGAGAGAGTCACGTTTGACGTTGCTGATTTCCGATTGCCCTACAATTGGATACTCGGCCGTCCGGCGCTTGCCAAGTTCATGGCAGCCTCTCATTACACCTACAACATGCTCAAGATGCCTGGTCCGATAAGTGTCATTTCTGTCCAAGGCGACAAGAAGGATGCACTTATCTGTACCGACAAGATCTACCGGGAAGCAGCAGCTGCAGTGGAACACAAACCACTTGCCGCTGAAGCTCCCGGGGGGAAGAAGAAGACCAAGTCCGGCAAGCGTAGCTCTGATGCCCACTCCGGCAAGTGCACCTCTTCGGAGTGCTGCGCTACCGTCGAGGACGCACCATCGAGCTCCACCGGCAAGTGCAAGAAGGCAAAGACAGCTTCACCAGAGACCAAGAAAGTGGCCGCCAAGGAGGATGGCACTGGTGGTACCTTCACCATCAGTGCCACGCTTGACCCTAAATAGGAAAGCGCGCTCGTTGCTTTCCTGCGGGCGAATGTCGATGTGTTTGCATGGCAACCATCTGACATCCCCGGTGTTCCCAGGAAAGTAATTGAGCACCACCTTGCCGTTTGCCCTCACGCGTGGCCCGTCAAGCAGAGAGTCAGAAAACAAGCAGTAGAACGCCAAGAGTTCATTGCAGAAGAGATCAAGAAATTGGAAGCAGCAGGCCTGGTCTGAGGAGTACTCCATCCAACGTGGTTAGCCAATCCAGTAGTCGTGCGCAAAGCAAACGGGAAGTGGAGGCTTTGTATTGACTTCACTGATGTTAATAAAGCTTGTCCCAAGGATCCATTTCCCTTGCCGCACATTGACTAGATTGTCGACTCCACGGCAGGATGTGATCTGCTTTCATTCCTTGATGCATACTCAGGATATCATCAGATCTTCATGGCTGAAGAGGATGAAGAGAAAACCGCATTCATTACTCCATGTGGCACGTACTGCTTTGTATGGATGCCTTTCGGACTAAAGAATGCTGGTTCAACATTCGCAAGAGTAGTCAGTCATGCTTTTGAGCCACAGCTGCACAGAAATGTAGAAGCTTACATGGATGACATAGTGATCAAGAGCAAGGACAAAGAAACTCTGATCCAAGATTTGGACGAGACTTTTGCAAATCTGCGCAAGATCAACCTCAAGTTGAACCCCGAGAAGTGCGTGTTTGGAGTTCCTTCCGGCAAGCTTCTCGGGTTCTATGTGTCCCAGAGGGGGATTGAAGCCAATCCCGACAAGATCAAGGCCATTGAGCAGATCGAAGCACCGAAGCGCGTCAAGGACGTACGAAGGCTTGCCGGCTGTGTTGCTGCTCTCAGCACGTTCATTTCCAAGTCTGCTGAACGCGCCCTGCCGTTTTTCAAAATTTTGAAAAAGGCAGGTCCAATGAAATGGACTCCGGAAGCGGAGGCTGCGCTGCAGGACTTGAAGAGATACCTATCCTCCACTCCAATACTTGTCGCACCTAAGCCACAAGAGAAGTTGCTGCTATATCTGGCGGCAACCAATCAAGTGGTTAGTGCTGCATTAGTAGCGGAGAGGGAGGCGGATGATGAGCCAGCAACCGCGGCAAGCGAATCCAGCGACAAGCAGGGGGCTTCCCTGACAAGCTCTGGTCCCGACAAGGATGGATCTATGCAGCCACAAGAAGAGAAACAGAAGAAGATGGTGCAGCGCCAGTTTACTTTGTCAGTTCCCTTCTGCAGGGGGCTAGATCAAGGTACGCTGGTGTGCAGAAGTTGCTTTTCGGCCTTCTCATGGCCTCGAGGAAGCTGCGCCATTACTTTCAAGCGCATGAGATCACAGTTGTCACTCGCTTTCCGTTGAAGAGGATACTGCAAAATCCAGAAGCAACGGGCAGGATTGTCGAGTGGGCACTGGAATTGTCAAGCTTTGGCCTCAAGTTTGAGAGTACCTCAACTATCCAGAGCCGAGCATTGGCAGAATTCATAGCAGAATGGACGCCAACACCTGATGAAGAAACTCCGGAGAGGAGCATCCCCGTCAAGGAAGCAAGCAAATAATGGATCATGTACTTTGATGGTGCCTTCTCGCTGCAAGGCGCCGGTGCGGGCGTGCTACTCGTCGCACCCACCGGAGAGCACCTCAAGTACGTGATCCAAATGCACTTTCCCAAGGAGCAAGCAAGAAAAAATACTGCAGAGTATGAAGGCTTGCTTGCCGGACTCAGGATCGCGACAGACCTTGGGATCAGGAAGCTTATTGTCAGGGGTGACTCACAGCTTCTCGTCCGTCAAGTAAACAAAGATTATCAGAGTCCGTTGATGGAAGCCTACATTGATGAAGTGAGGAAGCTAGAAGAACATTTTGAGGGCCTGCAGATGGAACACGTTCCAAGAGCTCAGAACAACATTGCAGACGGCCTGTCAAAATGCGCCGCACTCAAGTTACCTGTGGAACCAGGAATTTTTGTGCTCAAGCTGACTCAACCATCTGTAACACCATCAACTGGACAGAGCAAGAAGAGGAAGTTGGTTACTGGCGACTACTTTCCGGCAGAGCTCCCCGAAGCCGCCGTCAAGAAGGTCCCCAAGATCAACACAAAGAGCGCTGAGGAGCAGTCTGCTCCGACAAGCCCTATGGTTTGTTTCGTTGAAGCAGACGCTCCGGACAAGCTGTGTCCCGACACGCTTGCCGGGGAGCATCATGCTCCGGCTGAATCGCAGATTCTTGCCGTGGAAGCAGATGTTCCCGCAGCAGCATTTGCGCCTTTAGTCCTTGTCGTTGAGCCACAAGCTCCCGCATGGGCACAGCAGATCGTCCATTTCCTTCAAACAGGAGAACTTCCCGAAGAGCAAGAAGAAGCGGAGAGAGTAGCCCGGCAATCAAGTATGTACCAGTTTGTCGACGACATACTGTACAGAAGAAGATTCAACAGAGTGAAATTGAAGTGCATTTCCCAGGAAGATGGACAAGAGCTGTTGGCAAAAATACATGGAGGCATATGTGGTCACCACATTGGCGCAAGAGCACTTGCCGGCAAAGCCTTCCGGCAAGGTTTCTTCTGGCCGAGAGCCCTCCAGGATGCAACTGCACAAGTAACCAAGTGTGAAGCGTGCCAGTTCCACTCCAAGCAGACACATCAACCAGCTCAAGCTCTCCAAACAATCCCTTTATCCTGGCCATTTTTGGTCTGGGGGCTCGACATCCTCGGCCCCTTTCCCCGAGCTGCCGGGGGCTTTGAGTACTTGTACGTTGCAATCGACAAGTTCACAAAGTGGCCTGAGGTGGAAGCAGTGAGGAAGGTGACAGCACAGTCAGCAGTCAAGTTCTTCAGGTCAATTGTTTGCCGTTTCGGAGTCCCTAACAGGATCATCACCGACAATGGCACGCAATTCACGAGCCGCACCTTCATGCAGTACGTCCAAGATCTTGGCACCAAGATCTGCTTCGCTTCTGTTGCTCACCCGAGAAGCAACGGTCAAGTGGAGAGGGCAAACGCTGAAGTGCTGCGCGGGCTCAAGACCAGAACTTTTGACAGGCTGCGCAAGTGCGGAAGAAATTGGATCGAGGAGCTGCCGGTGGTTCTTTGGTCGATCAGGACGACGCCAAATCGAGCCACTGGCCAGACACCTTTTGCTCTTGTCTATGGAGCAGAAGCAGTTCTCCCCACGGAACTCGTATACGGATCGCCTCGAGTGCTCGCTTATGATGAGCTTGAGCAAGAGCAGCTGCGGCAAGATGACGCGCTGCTCCTCGAGGAAGATCGTCTTTAGGCTGCTGTACGAGCTGCTCGTTACCAGCAAGCTTTGCGTCACTACCATAGCCGCTAAGTTAATGCCAGAAGCTTCGAGGAAGGCGACCTTGTTCTTCGGCGCGTTCAATCCGCCAAGAATTCCAACAAGTTGACGCCAAAGTGGGAAGGCCCTTATCGGGTGAAATGAGTCACTAGGCCCGGCGCTGTCCGCCTTGAGACCGAAGATGGCTTTCCGGTGAGCAATTCCTGGAACATAGAGCATCTTCGCAAGTTTTACCCATAAGGCGCGGTTGCCGGAATCTGTTCCGGCAACCACCTTTTGTACAAGCTTTGCCGTTGTTGCATGTAACCCTTTGTACAAAGCCGGGCGCAGATCCCGTGCATAAATAAAGTTCATGTGTGCTTCGCACATCTTGTCAAATTTCATGCATTCTTTCTTTTTTGCATGTTTTATCTGACACTTTGTGCAGCACTTACCCCCGGTAAGCAATAACGAGCCTTAAGGCCCCATACCATTATTTTCTCTTCTTTATTTTTCTCAAAAAGAAGGTTCCTTCGCCCACAAGTTCACGGGGGGGGGGGGAGGAGAGGATAAAGGTGTGGACCGGGCGTCGTTCAAAGAAGTATGGCCTTGCCGGGACACAGACGACAGAAAAGCTAAGTTGCCAAAGTTTGAGCATAGTCAGTTTTAAATTTTTAAGTTATATTCCTTGAACGACCGTGCCTTGTATGGAAAACCTGTGCGCGGAGGAACCGGCTCGTGGCTAAGTTGCGCCCTTACTTTGTTTCGAGTCCGCTCAACAATGAAAGTGTGCCGCGACTAGTCCCGACAAGGTTTCTTGCCAGAGGCAACACCGCCAGCAGGCTGCTGATGTTCCGCACTCAGCGCTCGCGGCAAGTGCGCTTGCGCCGGCAAGTTCCCTAAAAGCGTAGGGTAAAAACATACAAGGGATGGAACCGAATAAAGGAAGTAACATAGCAGATAGTACCCAGAATAAAGTTATATTACAATAAATAACTTTCCGCGCTCTAATAGATTGTTCCTATGACATATCTAGCAGCGGCAAGAAGGAGGAAGGGAGAAAAAGGGTGGCCTAATCCACGCGCTCGCCGTCAACCCTCCTGACCTCATTCACCTTGTCCACAATGGGTGCGACAATGGCTTTGAGCTCTTCAAGATCGGCACCCGCCGGCAGCTTCTTGAGGACGCGGCTGAGGTCGAGGCCCCGGTTGCGGAAGAGTATCTTCACCAACACCTTCTCCAAGACCTTGGCGCAGATTGCGCGCGACTCGTCCGCCAGCTTCTTCGGGATCCTTTCCCGGAGTTGCTGGAGGGCCGTCACCACGCCCTTGAAGAAAAGAGTAATCTTGGCGCTGGGCTGGAGGTTCTCGTCGGTGGAGTACCCGAAGCCCGCCAAGTCCAGCTCCGCCAACTCCTCGTTGATGGCTGCAGCAATGTTGACAAGGCCCTCCGTCCAGAGCTCCACCGTGGCCTTGAAAGTGTTCTGAGTCTCGGCGGCCCTCGTCAGCAGCTCCTCGTTGCCCTTGACCTCTTTCTTCAAGTCATCCTCTCGCCTCTTGGCGGCGTTCAGCGTCTCCGTCAAGGAGGCCAGCTTCAGCTCCAGATCAGCGCTCGAGTCCTTGGCGGCGTTCAGCTCCTTGATCTTCTCGGCGAGTTGAACTTGCAGATCGCCATGGGCAAGTGCATCCTTCTCGCGTTCGTGCTGGAGTGCGGCAAGCTCTTCATTCTTCCCTTTCATGTCCGCCTCCAGCTGCGTCACCTTCACCTCGAACTCCTTCTTGGCGGCCTCAGCAGCCGCGGCGGCATCCTTCGCCTCTTTGAGTGCCCCGCCAAGTGATTGCTCCCGGACCTCGAGCTCCTCCTCGTGGCTGTCCAGATTGACCTTCTTCTGTGTCAATTCGCCTTCCCACCTGGACAGCTCCTCGGCGGCGAGCCTCTGCTGCTCCTCGGCTTCAGCCTTCTCCAGGATGAACGCCTTGTTCGCCTCGTCAAGTTGTGCCCTTTCCTCCGCAATGGATCGAAGGGCCTCCTGGTTGCGGCTCTTGAGCTCCTCCGCATGCTTCTCTATGTCAACTCCTGCCCGCGCGACAAGCGCTTCCCGGGACTCAAGCTTCGCTTGCCGGGCGCGGTAGAGTGACACCAGCTTTCGGAGCAACTGCTCCTCTTCGGACTCGCCGCTGCTGCTGCTTGGCGCGTCAACCACTGCCAGCCCAGCAGAGGCGAGTACTTCTCCATCAAACTCCTCTCCTTCAACCGGCGCCCTGGAGCTCGATGCCCAGGGAAGCTTGATGTATACGCCCTCGCCGGCCTTCAAGTATGCGCCTGGCTGGGGCTCCTCGGAGCCCGGCGCTGCATCAGCGGTGGAGGGGTCGGCGGATGGTGCAGCGCCTTGCGGTCCTGCGCCCTCCGGGTCGTCAGTACGATCGTCGGACCCCTTGCCGGCTCCTGCGCCAGCAGCCTTGGCGGCTTCCTCGTCGGCGGGTTCATCAGCGCCGGCCTCTTCCTCGCCAGCGGCGGCATCTTCAGTGTTGCCGCGTGCGCCTTCCTCGCCGGTGGCCTCGGTCTCCATCGGGTCTGCGAGAGGGGGATCTGAGGATAGGAAGAGGAAGGAAAAGTCAAGCAAATATCCAAAAAAGAAGAAAGAAGATTAGAAGAAGAACCCAAGGGAAGATTCCCGACAAGGAAGGTTACCTGTGCTGGGCTCTGTGACCATGGGCTCCTCCACCAAGGGCTCATTGGTTCCGTCCCTTGCCGGGGACCGCTCCCTTGCTGGGGAGCGCTCCCTTGTCGGGGAATCGCCCCTTGGCGGCGTCATCGAAGCAGACAGCACCTCCGGGGCGGTTTCTGATTGCCCCTGATGGGCCTGCTCTGCTCCTACACGAATGAATCAGCAATCAAGATGTCAACAAAAGAAGAAGCACCCATGCGCGCCCCACAACAGGAAGTGAACCAAACACTTACGCTGGGGGCTGTGATGGGGGCTGCTACGAGGAGAAGGAACCGGGTCCGTCAAGGTGGTCTCGGACGTGCCTTCTGTCATCACAGCAGGATCGTCCTCGATGATAACCACAGGGACCTTGGCCCTCTTCGCCGCTCTCTCGGCCAGAGTCCTGAAATAGAACAATGATTTAGAGGGAAGCGAATCAGATGCAAAACCAAAAACAACAAAGATTGAAGAAATACAAGTACAGTGAGAAGAAAGCCTTACTCCTCCTCCTCTTCTTCCTCCTCGTCGGAGCTCAGTGCAGAGAGGTCGAAGTCTGGTACCCTTTCTGCGCGGCGAGGTGGAGGAGTGGGCTCCCTTGGACGTTTGCTGGGAGCTGCGGCAGGATCGGGTGTGGCAGCCCGGGAAGACCCCGCCTCAGTTGCCGGCACGGCCTGAGATGCTCCTGCGGCAACCGTACTTGCCGCGGTGGAGCGCGTCCCATGATGCTGCAGCTGTTGGCCTGCTTGCCGCCCTGCTAGATCTCCAACTCGACGGAGGCGCCTTCTTGGTTGGAATTGGGGCTGCACCGGGGGCTCCGCCTGCGGCAAGCTTCTCGAAGACGGCTGGCCGCTCACGCCCCCGGCGGGCTCGCTCGCTTCGGCCTCGGGCTCCCCCTCGCCAACGGCCTCTCCGGCAAGGTCCTCCCAGTTGGCAAGGCTTGCCGCCTCGGCCGCCTCTGCCTCCTCCAACGTGAAGCCAAACTCGCCCGCGGCGGCGGCTGCCGCCGCCTCTTCGGCCCTGGTGGCGATGTACCGCATCTCGTCGTCGGTGGTGTCGCGGGTGAGGAGCCTCTGCTCGTCGGCATTGACAGCTATCTCCGTCAAGCCATCGAAGAATTGCCGCACGACGTCGTCGGCGGGCTCCATCCAAGTTGTGCTTATCCCGTGCGAGTCGCACTCTGGCATCATTGCGCAGATGCGATCGCGCTGGGAGTTGTTGCACAACGGGATGACGCCCTGCGGCAACCTGAACCACTCTGGATGGTTGGCGTCATGCTTGAACAGCTCCCTCAGCATCCCGTCAAGCTCTAGAACCGTGAAGTTGAAGTTGAGGCCTGGACAAAGCCTCATGATATCCGCCGGGCCGCCAAACAGCCAGGCGGGCCTCCCCCTCTTCTGCAGAGGGGCGATGCGACGGCGAAGGAAATCCGCGCCAACTGCCCCTGCTGTGAGCCCGGCAAGCCTGAGCCGGAGGATTCGGGTGGTGGCAATCTTCAGCTTGGCATCGTCCGGCGACAGAGCGCTCCAGTCGCCGCCGCGCACCACCCGGGTCTGGCGCAGGTTGGTGAATGGCTGCGGATTGGCGTCAACGATCCAGCACCACTCCGCTCTCCACTCATCCCACTTGCTGCGGAGCTCGCCCGTCAAGTACACCTCCTTCATGCCGATTCGTGAGGTCCAGGCGATTCCGCCAGCCAATGGCTCTCCTTTCTCGGCTCGGGGGGTGAAATAGTGGCGAAAAAGAGCAACATTTGAGTGGATGCCAACGAAGTTCTCGCAGAGGTGTGTGAAAACCGCCATTGTCAGAACGGCGTTAGGGGTGAAATCAAGAAGATGAAACCCGTAGGTATTCATGATGTCGCAAAGGAAATCAGAAAAAGGTGGGCAGAGCCCGCAATAGAAGAACACCGGAAAGAAATAGTACCCTTTTGGACACCGCTTCGAAGTGGAAGCTTCGGCGGAGAGCACCGGCGTGCGCGGATGCGCCCGCGTCTGCGTCAATCAGAAGAGGTAAAATTCCTCCCGCAGCGCCTTCGGGGTGAGCTCGGGGGGAAAAGCACTCGCTCCTTGCGCAGCGCCTCAAGCCGCAACGCCTCGGCCGACTTGGTGCTCGACTTTGAGCTCTTGCCGGTCTTCGGAGCCATGGCGGAAGCGGCGGGGGAGCGCGGAGGTGTCGAGGGCGACGGCGGCGACGGGCGGCGGAGCGCTGCTCTCTTTCGGCTTGGGAAGCGGAGGGGAGCGGCGGAGCTTTCGGAGGAAGGAACTGCAAGTGGCAAAGGTGGGGGAACGGCCCTGTTTCCTCTGCTTATAAATAGGGGAGGCGAACATTACGCATTTCCTGAATTAAGAATTGCCCACGATCTCTCCCACGACGTCGCGATTGACGTGTGCCGTTACGGGAGGGCACGGCGGGTACAGAGTCAGATTTAGTATGGACCCAGGCCGCGTGTGCCCGTGCCCTGTTTTGGGCCTGGCCCAATAGCGCTCGGCACCGTGTATGGCCCAGGCCCGGGGGCTCCTGTCGGTGTACTAAAGTAGGGGTACCCTAGTACCCCGAACTTGTGCACGTGCAGTCGCAGTGCCCCGCGGCAAGGCTTGCCGGACGTCCGCCAAGATCCTTCGTTATTCCTATTACTGTCATTCAAGAACAAAGTATTAACTGAGAAGACAGAGCCCCGGCAAGAGGAGCTTGCCAGGAACGACAAGACGCCGGCAAGAGGAGGTTGCCGGGAAGGCCAACCAAGGCACTTCAAGAGACTTGCCATAGCGCACCGCGCGTCTCAGCAAGACCCGGCGAGCGACAAGTTTGCGGGTACGACAAGACAGCGACCGTGGCAAGGCGCTTGCCGCGGCGAAGCCACCACTCTGCGCCCATGCTCCAGCACATCCAACGACGTGTCGCCGCAGGATCGCTCCTGGTGCACGTGGCGGGTAGCTGTGCAGCCAAGCGGTGTGAGGTGGCAAATGAAGATGACTAGAAGGCCATCGTGGCGATCGGTGGCGCTCTTAACGGTCGTTTCTTGCACTGTTTGGGCGACCGGACGGGCATTAAATGCCCTTGTCCCCTGCCGTCAGAGTTAGGTAGGGGGGCACTGTTGGTAGCGGTTATACCAACCCCCGTTTTTACTTTTTTACCCCTCTCTCTATGCTGCCACCTGTCGGTGACCCCTTTAGACTATAAAAAGGAGGCCCATGCGCACGTAGAAGGGGTTCGACTCATTCGAAACTACAACACATCCACGCTCTTGAGCAAGAATAGAATAGAAACACAAAGCAGCAGTAGGAATTTTATCTCTCCGGAGAGCTCCGAAGCTGGGTAAAATCCCTCGCGTGCTTCGCCTCGATCTACTCTTCGCGCGCCCTCCACTCCCTTGCCGGACCGAAAAGGGGCCCTGCCCCATAGGTGTTCGTTCCCCACGACAAATGCCACAAAAAGTTTGGTGACCAAATAAAATACTTTAGTAATTTAATAATTGTAAAAGGCATATAATTAATTGTTTTTGCTACTGTTTAAATCTTTATAGTTCATTTAAGCATTTTATAAAAGCTTGGTTTCTCCACCATAATTGCTTACGATTTATTTGAAACAACCCGAACATTTTAGTTTTAATTTTTTTTTGAAAACTTTTGTTGTTTGCTTTTCTTTTGAATTTGAATTTGAATCAGTTCCGAACTAACGCGAGATTAGCAACAGTAACCGTGATGACGTGGCATCATTAACGGAGGTTTACTGTAGCTTAATTATCCGGGCGTCACAATTCTCCTCCACTACAAGAAATCTCGTCCCGAGATTTAAGAGGTTCAGTAAGGGGGGAACTTTTGGTTACGAGTTTCTAACGAATCGTCTCAGTCTTGGTTGCTCTTCTCGAAGAGGTTGATCCATTACATTAATGTCTTCATTCTGCTATTTCAGGTCATCATGATGAAGTTGTCGTCTTTTCTTCGGGAACTCTATCGTACTTACGAATAGGTAAGGGGCAGCTTTACAACAATTGAATGTTATAAGGGAGAATCATCGGGGGGGTATCCCAAGAATGATCATGAGAGTATCTCTCGAGTTGAACAAATAAAACACATCAAGAGCAAAGTTGGAAGGTATAATAAGAAGTTTCAAGAAGCCAGGCAATTGTTCTATGCCTAGTCAGAAGGTGAAAGGGGTTTCAAGCAACGGAATAATTATTGTGTCCGATGCCAGAATTGATGATCTCATCAGAAGGTGGCCCATGAATTACATACGAGTCCAAGCGGGAGTAATAACTTTGGGAACGAGGGGTGTACAGGAGAGTCAGGTTTCGATCCTGTGGAACTTTGGGTTATGGGCCCACCATGTGGGTTAAAAGTAGAAGGAGTGATGACATCTTGCATGATCATGTAAGCAAGGCATGTTAGAGGATAGCCTGTCGTTTACGTCGGCAACAACGTTGGTACCATGGGCGAGGGACGAAGAGAAACATTTTATTGCTCGTTAAACGAGGTGGACCATTAGGCAAAGTTCTCATCCATCGGTGGATACCGGAATGTCATCAACAATAGTAACGGGTTTTTACTGACAGAGTTGTACACCAAGGTGCTTACAAAAGCGGTGACTTATTACTGCTTAGATCATATGGATCACAAGGGAGGTTAAACCAAACAATAGAAATGAAAAGATGATCATCAGATTAAACAGAACTATGGAAAGGAAAATGTGTTTAAACACATGTTTCAGGGGTATATCATTCCCAAGGACAAGTAGAGCATGATATCCATGACAGGATAGAAAGTAGATAACCTTTTAGGTAAGGGGAGAGGGATTTCATGACATTACCCAAACAACGGTGTTTGGGGTAATTAATAAGGAAATTTTAGCATTGTGCTTCAAATGTTCTTATTGAAAATCAGATTACCACAAACATGCTTCGAGATAGCATTGACATGGTCTTCAAGCAAAGTTCAAAATTTGGATACAGGAAGGATCCATCAGGAACAACTTGTAGAATAAATCTTACAATTTCCTCATGGAAGAATGGATAACCTTGCTCATAAGGAAACTATAACAGTAGGTCCACTGGCCAGGTGTGCTGGGCATGACATCACCTTTTCGGGTCATAAAAGAGTAGTGTTATAACTCTTGGAAAATGTACCAACCATCATATCTGATCGAGATTCAGATCTGATCGGTGTTAGGATACCTCAGACTCAGGATCCTGAGATAAAAAGGTGCGACACGAATTGATGAGAAGTCGTCATAAGATTCATGAGTTCACCATTTAACCAAGGAGAGGAAGAAGGGGTGGTTGATGAACTCAGCGACAATTCATGGAGATTTCAAAAGATGGATCTCCACGATTAGGTGAACAAGGAGGTGACCATTGTCAGATCAAATGATACAATGAGGTATGCTGGAGGAAACATACCCAATTAAACATTGGTTGAAAGGTGCACCCGAAATAAGGACCTAGGTAGCACGATCAATGTTAGAATGGTGATTCGATAACCAATGGTCTAAGAATGAAATATCGACCAGTAACTTCAAAGCAATAGGGTTTCTAGAATTTTGAAGTCGCACAGCATAGTTCAATTTTCGGTTTTCCGGTTAGAAACAACACGGGAACCAAGGAATGATCGGAGATGGCAGGAAGTATCACTTGTACCAAGAATGCATAAGAGGTGGTGAAATTCTCACGACATTATTGACATAAAAGATGGTAATACTCCAAGGTAGAACATAACACAAGCTGGGTAGAAAGGAACTCAAGGTAATACACAAAACATGAGCAAGTTTGTGTTGGAGGGAGGGCATTTACGTTGCCGATGATAATACAAACCATCGAGGGGCAAGGATGGTATTCCCCATCAAGAATTCAATAGATATTTTGGAAGAGCTCAGAATGTTGATGATCACGACACCTTTGTCGGAAGATTCCATGAAGCTGCCAGTGAATAACGACGACATCAAGCAAAAGGAATGGTGAAGCAAAAGACCATTGGAACCACGGATACGACACAACCTCGGAATCAAGTATTGTTGTTCAAGACAATAATATATGACAAGGAAGATTGACGTAAGCTTAGCTCAGCGTCAAAAAGTGCGTTCCGGGAAGAAGGACCAGGTAGCACAGTTAAGATTTAGCACGCCGATCAGGCTAGGAATGACATGATCGGGTACAAACTCGTAAGTAAATAATATCAGTAGGAGTTGTTGAACCGTAACGCGGACTCGGTTCAGTTATTGGTGTCTTCGAGTGTTTAATAACTCGGAGCCCGTGAAAAATTGGAATCGGTGAGAATGTAGCACTTGATGAAGAACTCATAAGAAGTTATGCAGTTCCATGATAATCTCAAGATACCAGGGGGTAACACTCGATGTCAGATCAAAGTAGAGTTTGGACTAGGGTATTGCTTTGCAGAAGACAAGTGATCAAACTTGCACGAGAAATGGAATCAAGGAGAAACATGGTCGGAACCACGTCCACAGATACAAGATGATCTTATAACAAGGGGATAATTATTTTAAGAGAAGCTTCCATGATCAGGTATACATCATGTCCATGGGCATGAACACAGGGTTCAAGGTCGACTCCCACTTGTTCAACGCATAACCTTTCATTCACCTCTCGTATTTCGAAAATGACATTAGTTGTTAAAAGTTTTTACCTAGTGCAATACCAGATAAGTATGACCCGTGAAATCTTTCGGGTTCACACAGATTAAGGAAGGCATAGGTTCAACCCATCGGGGCATCTTAGGAGTATATACCACACCTTTCGAGAATAAATAACGCAGACTGATAGTAGAGTATGCTTGAGAAAGCAAAGGATACAATTTACCAAAGGCATTATGTATCCGAGGAAAGGCTCACAAGCTTATCGAATATGAAGGACGTTGTCGGATAAAATCCGACAAAAGGTTCTGGTGGTCCACAAGAGATCTGATGTGAGCATCGGTACTCAACCAGAGGAAGAAAGAATGCAAGGAGGTCAGATTATAGAAACAACTGTCTAACTCAAAGCTCAATTGCAAAGGAATTATGATTTCCAAATCCAGGGATCAGAAGCAACACTCTGATCAAGGATGGATAAGTTGAGTAGGCTTAGGGGTACAATCGGTGGCAATTTGATTGGTCGAGATCCAGCTCATGTTTAAAATGACATCTGAGCCGAAAGGATGAATTCTAGGATCTGATTAAGGATTGCAACATTTGCAATATATTGAATCAAGGGACCCAAGATGATAAAAGCAAAAGACATACATGAATATTGCTAGTCATTTGGAATTAACCAAAATGCAGGCAGACAAGCATTTCAAGAGCCATAGGCTAATGAGGATTCTTGAAAGATCGGATAGTATTTCAAAGAATTTTGTGAAACACATGTACAACTGGGGATGAGCGGATACTCGGTAAGAGCGAGGAATTATCCGTAGGGGTATTCAGGTGACAAGGAACTGCAAGGCAGTAGGCACAAAGAATTCTCGGATCAATAGAGAGAATTTCAGTGTATCTTGTAATGACAAGATTAACTGGGAACAAAAGTAAGAACGACATATCTATGTATTTATCCATAGGGATATTTCGGTGGTAGGGAATTGCAAAAGCAACGGACACAAAGTCTTGAGTGAACATTGGAGAGCATCTTCGGAATCCTTAGGTGTAGTAGGCGATCATTTGTGCTAAGGGTTCTCCGGGAGGAAGTAGTTACGAGAACCTAGAGTTAGAGTTAGTAAATTCATTTAAACCCGAATAGAAGAGAGGTCAGAGTCCCAGAGTATAGGTCGAGGAATAAAAGATCCTAATACCACCCAATGGCGATGTGGGCCCATGGGCCGCACAGCCATGTTAATAAAACAGTTTTCATCGACTAGACTCGACTTCGGCCAAGGAGTTTGGAAGGGGGATTCCTACAGGCAGTCGGCTCTGATATCAACTTGTGACGCCCCCGATTCAATCGTACACTAATCATGCACGCAAAGGTGTACGATCAAGATCAGGGACTCACGGGAAGATATCACAACACAACTCTAAAACATAATAAGTCATACAAGCATCATAATACAAGCCAGGGGCCTCGAGGGCTCGAATACAAGTGCTCGATCATAGATGAGTTAGCGGAAGCAGCAATATCTGAGTACAGACATAAGTTAAACAAGTTTGCCTTAAGAAGGCTAGCACAAACTGGGATACAGATCAAAAGAGACGCAGGCCTCCTGCCTGGGATCCTCCTAACTACTCCTGGTCATCATCAGCGGGCTGCACATAGTAGTAGGCACCTCCAGTGTAGTAGGGGTCGTCGTTGACGGTGGCGTCTGGCTCCTGGGCTCCAGCATCTGGTTGCGACAACCAGAAAGAAAGGAAAGGGGGGGAAAAGGGGGAGAAAGCAACCGTGAGTACTCATCCAAAGTACTTGCAACCAAGGAGCTACACTACATATGCATGGGTATTTGTGTAAAGGGCCATATCAGTGGACTGAACTGCAGAATGCCAGAAGAAGGGGGGATATCTAATCCTGTCGAAGACTATGCTTCTGGCAGCCTCCGTCTTGCAGCATGTAGAAGAGAGTAGATTGAAGTCCTCCAAGTAGCATCTCCAAGTAGCATCTCCAGTAGCATCGCATAGCATAATCCTACCCGGCGATCCTCTCCTCGTCGCCCTGTGAGAGAGCGATCACCGGGTTGTATCTGGCACTTGGAAGGGTGTGTTTTATTAAGTATCCAGTTCTAGTTGTCATAAGGTCAAGGTACAACTCCGGGTCGTCCTTTTACCGAGGGACACGGCTATTCGAATAGATAAACTTCCCTGCAGGGGTGCACCACATAACCCAACACGCTCGATCCCATTTGGCCGGACACACTTTCCTGGGTCATGCCCAGCCTCGGAAGATCAACACGTCGTAGCCCCACCTAGGCACAACAGAGAGGTCAACACGTCGGTCTAAATCCTATGCGCGCAGGGGTCTGGGCCCATCGCCCGTTGCACACCTGCACGTTGCGTACGCGGCCGGTGAGCAGACCTAGCAACCTCCATTACAAAGGAAGTTGCGTTAACACAGTCCAACCCGGCGCGCGCCGCCCCGTCGCTGATGTCAAGAAGGCTTCGGCTGATACCACGACGTCGAGATACCCATAACTACTCCCGCGTAGATGGTTAGTGCGTATAGACCAAATGGCCAGACTCAGATCAAATACCAAGATCTCGTTAAGCGTGTTATTATGAAGCAACCACGGACGCCGACCAGGGCCAGGCCCACCTGTCTCCTAGGTGGTCTCAACCTGCCCTGTCGCTCCGCCACAAAGTAACAGTCGGGGGCCGTCGGGAACCCAGGCCCACCTCTACCGGGATGGAGCCACCTGTCCTTTCAGCCCCCTCATCAGAATCACTTGCGGGTACTCATCGAGCTGACCCGACTTTAGTCACCATCTGTACAGTATGTATGTATGTATAGTATATACCCATGATCACCTCCCGAGTGATCACGGCCCAATAGTATAGCAAGCCAGACTGACAAGAATGTAGGGCCAATGATGATAAACTAGCATCCTATACTAAGTATTTAGGATTGCAGGTAAGGTATCAACAGATGTAGCAACAATGTCAGGCTATGCATCAGAATAGGATTAACAAAAAGCAGTAACATGCTACACTACTCTAATGCAAGCAGTATAGAGGAGAATAGGCGATATCTGGTGATCAAGGGGGGGCTTGCCTGGTTGCTCTGGCAAGGAGGGGGTCATCAACTCCATAGTTGAACTGGGGGTCGCCGGCAGTCTCGAGGTCTACCGGAAAGAAGTAACGGAAGGGGAACATAATAAATAACAGAGCAATCAAAGCATCACAAAACGTAACATGGCAACACGCGGTGCTAGGTGTGCCCTAACACGGTAGTAGGTGATATCGGCGAAGGGGGGAAACATCCGGGAAAGTATCCCCGGCGTTTCGCATTTTCGGACAGATGAACTGGAGGTGAAATGTTGCAGGTTTGCTATGCTAGGGACATGTGGCTGAGGAACGGGCTGCGTATTCGGATTCGTCTCATCATTCTGAGCAACTTTCATGTTGAAAATAATTTAATCCGAGTTACGGATTAAAAGATATGATTTTCTAAAGATTTTATTAATTTCTAGAATTTAATTAATTATTTAATTTAATTCGACATTGGATTTATGACATCAGCATGATGTCATGCTGATGTCAGCAGTCAACGGGGGTTGACTGGTCAACCTGACGTGTGGGTCCCGTATGTCATACTCTGTTAGGTTAATCAGGAGTTAGCTAATCCAATTTCTGTTTAATTAAACTAACTAGTTAATTTGATTAATTAAATGGGATTAATTAATTTAATTAATTCACTAATTAATTAATTAATTAATTATTAATTTTATTAGTATTATTTTTAATTCTTTTTTTAACGTTCTAGGGCCGGGCCCACTGGTCATAGGCACAGGGGCCTTAGCGGGTGTGCGGGTTTACGGGCGCCGAGCATGGGCACAGGCGCCCGACAGGGCGCCGTGGGGCGAGGCAACCGGGGCTGCGATGGGACGCCAGCCAGGGTGGTGGCGTGGTGGCCGACAGGGGTGGTCGCGGGGCGGATGCGGACCGCCGCAGGCGAGGTCAGCCGGGCGCAGTTGGTTGGCCGAGACAACAGGGGGCGCGAGCGGAGTGCCGGCCCAGTCGCGGCACGGGAAGGAGGCCGCGGCCATGAGCGCGCAGCAGGGGTCATTCAGAGCGCGTGGTGAGCGCGTGTGGCAGGAGGAAGAGCAGCAAGACCGGGACACGCGGTGCGCGGCACCGGAGTTCAAGCGCGCTCGTGGGAGGAGAGGACGGTGTCTCACCGTGGGGCTATAGGGTTCGAGGCAGTGGGGGTTGAGGAGGAGGGCAGAGAAGACCGGGCGACGGGGAGGCAGTCCGGCGAGGTGGTCCTGTTCGGCGGCGATGGTCGATCCAGGCGGCGTCGGGGGCGGTTGCCGGCGGGGACGACGAGCGTCGATGGGGCGACGAGGCGCGGGGAGGCTGGCGGGGAAGAGGCGAGGCGACGAGGCGATGCAGGTGGGGGGGGGGGGTCGGCGAGTGCCTGGCAATGGCGGAGCGCCGGGGAAGGCAGATGGCGTCGGGCGCTAAGGTGGTTGCCCGATCCAGAAGGGAATCGGGGAGTGGGGGAGGGAGCGAGAGGAGTGGGAATCGGGGGTGTGCGGTCGGGTTGGTTAGGGTTTCGGTGCCCGGGGGATAAGGCAGTGCGGGGGCGGCTGGACCGGCCCGTTCGGGTGGCGGAGGCCAGCTGGGCCACTTGGCCCAGCGGGGTAGGGGGGTTTCTGTTGTTTTACTTTTGTTTTGTTTTCCTTTTATTAGTTTTCTATTTTATTTTCTATATAATTTTGTTTTATAAAACATACAAGTAGTACCTAAATTAGTGTGACAAAATACCCCAATGCCACAAAAAGTTTGGTGACCAAATAAAATACTTTAGTAATTTAATAATTGTAAAAGGCATATAATTAATTGTTTTTGCTACTGTTTAAATCTTTATAGTTCATTTAAGCATTTTATAAAAGCTTGGTTTCTCCACCATAATTTCTTATGATTTATTTGAAACAACCCGAACATTTCAGTTTTAATTTTTTTGAAAACTTTTGTTGTTTGCTTTTCTTTTGAATTTGAATTTGAATCGGTTCCGAACTAACACAAGATTAGCAACAGTAACCATGATGACGTGGCATCATTAACAGAGGTTTACTGTAGCTTAATTATCCGGGTGTCACATGCCCGTGGAGGGGTGGTTGAACAGTAGCCGGTGGAGTAGCGCGCGGTGGAGGCTGGATGAACAGGAGCCCGTGGAGGCTGGAGGAGGTCGACGGTAGCCCGTGGAGGCTGGAGGAGGTCGACGGTGGAGATGAACAGTATCCCGTGGAGTCCCGTTTTGCCGTACGCCACACCCCTCCGGATGAACAGGACCCCCATTTCGACCGTAGCGCTCCAACACAAGTCCGTTTCGTCTGTTTTGCGGTACGCCACACCCCTCCCGATCAACAGGACCCCCGTTTTGACCGTAGGAGGTCTGTTTCGTCCGTTTTGCAGTATGCCACACCCCTCCTGATCAACAAGACCCCCGTTTCGACCGTAGGAGGTCCGTTTCCTCCGTTTTGCGGTACGTCACACCCCTCCCGATCAACAAGACCCCCGTTTCGACCGTAGGAGGTCTGTTTCCTCCATTTTGTGGTACGCCACACCCCTCCCGATCAACATGACCCCCGTTTCGAACGTGGCCGGTCGAACACAAGGTCGTTTCCTTTGTTCTGCGGTACGCCGGGCCTCATTTCCATCGCCTGTTCCGTACGCTTCGACCAGGTGGGTCCCGACTGTCAGGCACTTCCTTGCGTGCGAAGATGTAGCTGGTGGGTCCCAGCAGTCAGGGGGGCGAATCGTTTTTTTTCGGACGCACTTCCTTGCGTGCGTAGTTGTAGCTGGTGGGTCCCAGCAGTCAGGGGGGAAACGTTTTTTCGCGAAATACGGTGGCCCGTCCGGTGGGTCCCCGCTGTCAGGTGGAGGAATAATTATTTTGCACGTAATAAGGAGGCACTTCCTTGCTGCGACCGTGGACCCAGCTGCCAGCCTCTCCACGTACAGTCCACGTCCGATGGAAGTCGTTCCTTGACCACGTTGACCACGCTGCACCGAGAGCACCACGGCGGTGGACGACGGCGAGGCCTAGGGAGGGGACGACTTAGAGCCGGGGAAGATGCAACAGTGGATGCCCACGCGAAGAGGAGTAAGAGGGTTCACTGGTTCGGCTGCGGTGTGAGGCTGCTATCGCCGCAGAATAACATGGGGTGTGGGTGAGTAGAGGGATGGCCTGGCCAGCGGTGGGAGTAGTAGGGGGCGGTGAGGCCTCCGCGACATCACAGCCGGCCACGGGAGGCAGGAGCACGCGGCACGATCGGCACTGGTTTGGGCGGCTGGAGCAAGAAGACCAGAGGTTGAAGAAGCACTACGGCCGTTGGATGAACATCAGACGGTAATAGGAGCTAGAATCGTTCATATTGACTAAGTTGACAAAGCCCTCCATCCCCGTCAACTTGGTAGGCCCACAAGTCAGCCTCCCACTATGCTGGGTTCCAGCTGGCAGGGGGAGTATTCATTTTTTTTGTGCGTAATAAGGAGGCACTTCCTTGCGTGCGAAGATAGCTGGTGGGTCCGACATGTCAGCGGGGGTCACGTTTTTTTTTGCAAAATACAGAGGCCCTTCCGGTGGGTCCGAGATGTCAGGTGGAGGAATCATTATTTTGTGCGTAATAAGGAGGCATTTCCTTGTGTGTGGCCATGGACCCAGCTGTCAGCCTCTCCACGCACAGTCTACTTCCGATAGTGTCGTTTGTTGACCATGTTGACCATGCCGCGCCAAGCGCATCCAAGGTGGTGGACGATGGCGAGGCCCCGAATAGCAACGAGCTGGAGATGGGAAGATGCGGGAGTAGAGTCGCAGACGGAGAGGTGTACGAGGGTTAACTGGTTCTAGTGCGGTGTGGTTCGGCAGTCGGTGGAGAAGAACAGGAGGTGTGGAGGGGTGGAGGGATGGCCTGGCCAACGATGGAGTAGCGCTTCATAGCGAAGCGTGCTAAGTAGAGCTGCTAGCAGCAGGAGGCGGGAGGTGGTCCCGGTGGCGTTGGAGGAAGAAGACGAGAGATTGAAGATGAATGTCGGTCGTTGGATGTAAATCCAACGGCTAACATGTGAGAATCATTTGTTGACTAAATTCACAATGACTTACGTTGGCTTCGACCTATTGGCCCACATTTCAGTCTCCAAAAATGTGGCACGTATTCAACCCATTTTTTCAGAATTTACAGTCTTCTTTTTTGCGCGGTAGAATTTACAGTCAATTTGATGTTTTTTTGAATTACAGCCATTAGCTGGGCTGGGTGAGCAAATAACATAGCGTCCATGCGGCCCATTTATCTTATTTCCTAAAAAATTATATGTCATTTGCACTTTCTTGAAATACACGATTTTGTTGGGCTGATTCTAATTATAATGTTGGGTTGGGCCAGCAATGTTATCAAAAAATAAAAAGGGGCTGAGCATTTTGTTATAAATATATTTAAATAATAAGTGATATTATTACATTCGTCCTTAAATCTTACCAAGCTTTTGTACACAATCACTAGGATTTTCGTGCCAAAACAATCTAGGATTTTATTTGTTAAGAAATTATTTTTATAAGTTAATAAGATGTGGGATATTGTTTTCTTACATATGTAAGTATCTGTTAAATATATGATGACAATAAAAATAATATATAAAAACATATAAAATAATTTAAATATATATAATATAGTTAGAAGGGAAACATAAGTTGGACCTGGCGTTCCTATTCTTATATAAAAAAATAGAGCAGACCTCTGTGTTTTCTTTAAAAAAATACATAATTTGGGCTGCCAAAAATAAAACCTCGATGGGAGGTCCATAGGCCGGTCGATACATGACGGCCCAAAGAAAATACAAATAGGCCTATGGACCTCCCATCCGAGGTCGTGGGCTGCGCATGTTAAAAATGAAAGCCTAGGCGGGGCAGCCCAAAACCACGTTCAACACTTGCCAAAACTTCGTCCCTCGTTTTCTGTGTGTTTCGCACACTCGACATTGTGTGGGCATTTTGACTGTGCATCATATGAAGATGTGCTATGCATGAATGTTGATCAACATGATGTTAACTGGCTCGTAGTTCCATTTCCGACCATGAATAAAACTTCCAACATGATGTTAACCCTGTTTGAAAAGGTTGTGTTAATATAAATGCTCTGCCTCTGAAAGTTGCAGTTTCTTATCTGAAACTGAACTTGCAGTTTCTTATCTGAAACTGAAACTTGCAGTTTCTTCTCTGAGAATCACATTGTCTGCACTTTTATACTCCTATGAAACTACATTTTTTAAGTGCTAAAATAGATCTCTAGAATTCATAAAATACTTCATATGCTCAATACTGCTAATCTGAAATTCAAAAGACATTCATATCTGAAAGTACTCTCAAAATACACAACACAAAACACAATTCACAACCTGCAAATACTGACAACCCTAAGCTCGTCGTGACAATTCACAACCTGCCCGACTATTGGGCTGGGGGGGGGGGCAGTCCCCTCCTATTTCTCGGCGGCAGACAACCGCCCCGTGAGACGATGTGAACGGCGAGGGAGACGATGGCGGGGAAATGTTGTCGGGCCAACTACTTTTCTCCTCTTGCAGTTGGGTTCGATCGACGAAGACTCCACTGGCTCGCTCTGGCAGGACACCCTCACAAACGGCACCCTGTAGATGCTCGATCCTTCAATCACTGGTGGATGCTCCATCTGGGATCGATACTCCCACCACCGCTCCCTCACGATCGGATTTGGTGAATCTGTTTGCTCCATGGTTCAGAGGAGCAGCTCTATGTACTCCGGCGCGACTCCCTCCGGGAGTATCGCCGCCTTTTCGCTCTGTTGCAGATATTTGGCCATGGATGTCGCCGTCGCCCCTAGTTGGTCCTTGTTGTCAAACCAAGACTGTATCTCCAACATCCTAGTTAGCTTCACAGGGTCGCCATCTGCGATCCTCACGTATCAGTTGTACTTCTTCACAGCACCTTCACTCGCCGGCGGTGGTTTTTGAATGGAAGAGGAGAGGAGCAGCGCTGGTTTTGGATTAGAACGTGAGAGGAGCTACGCTGGTTTTGGACTCGAACAGGAGAGGAGGGGCGGTGGTTTTGTAACACCCCGGATGTAACTTTCCATATTTGTAACTCCAACTCTTGCCATTTTCGGCCATGTGCTATGATATTCCCTCCGTGGTTGGGTTTTGTTTTAGTTTTGCATTTTGTCCATGTCATGCATCTCATATCATGTCATCATGCGCATCTCATTTGCATACGTGTTCGTCTCATGATTCCGAGCATTTTCCCCGTTGTCCGTTTTGCAATCCGGCACTCCCACATGCACCGGCGCACCCCTCTTGTCTCTCTTCGTGTGCGTGTGTTGAACATTCTCGGAATGGACCGAGCCTTGCCAAGTGGCCCTGGTATAGCACCGGTAGACCACCTGTCAAGTTTCGGGTCATTTGGAGCTCGTTTGGTACTCCAACGGTTAACAGCACTCTCGCAAAGGCCTCTTTTAAGTTGCAGCCCAACACCTCTCCAAAACAGCCCAATAACCCATCTAAGTCACTTCCATGCTCTCCGTCGTCAGATCACGATCGTGTGGGCAAAAACCGCACCCCATTTGGAGTCTCCTAGCTCCCTCTACCTACAAATATGCATCTCCCCCTCCAAATCCGGGCAAACCCTAGCGAAATTCCCCCTCCGCGCCGCCGGACACGTCCGGATCGGACCGGACGCGTCCGCCCGCCGCCGCCCGGCCACACGCGAGCTGCCACGTGGCGCTGCCGCGCCTGCCGCCGCCGAAGCCCGCCAGGCCCGCCGCCGGCCCCCGCGGGGCCCGTCCTCCGCGCCGCCGCCCGCGCGGACCACCGCCGTCGTCCCGCGCCGGACCACCGCCGCTCCGCCTCCGCCTCCCCACGCCGGACCACCGCCGCCGCCCGCACGGACCACCGCAGCTCGCCGCCCGGGGCCTCGTCCGGCCGCGCCGCCGCAGCGCCGCCCGGCCGCGCCGCCCGTGCCGCCGCCCGACCCCGCCGGATCCGGCCGCCCCGGCCTCTCCTCCCTCCGGCCCGAGCTCCCGCGCCGGCGACCTCCAACTCCGGCGACGACCCCGAGCCAGATCCAGATCGAACCCTAGGTTGACCATCTTCCCCGAAATCCACTAAGTCTTTTTCTGTGATATTTTTGTTGCATCTTCATTGCATCACATCTCCGCACCCGTGGCTCCGTTTTGGGCGTGTAGCATATCAAATTGTTCGTCTCGAAGAGTAGATCATTTCATCTCATTGCACCATTTTCATTTGAGCTCATCTTGATGCCCGAAATGCTGTTGTAAGAGTGCTTCATAATGTTAGTTTCTGTTTCTTAACAGAACTTGCACTTCTATCATTTTTGCCATGATTAATGTGTGCACCTTATGAACTTGAGCCCTACATGTGTGTTGAACTATGCCATGCCATCTTTCCAGGGGTGTATGCCATGTATTTTTGTGAGTTATGTGGTGACTAGAACAAGCATGCAAACTAGGGATGATAACGTTGCTGATTTCAGGAACTTAGTAGTTTCACTAAGTCATGTCCTGCTGTTATTTTTATGCCATGTGTTCATGTTGTTAGAGAGAGATCTATGCCCTTTTTGAGCATGATCAGTAAGGGTGTTTTGAACATATGGATGTGCTCTATCCATCCATGCCTTTGGTGGAATTTATGGAGTAGTCTAGCATGTCATTTTCGTGCTCTACTTTTGCTTCAAAATGTTTCCTGGCAGATTGTTAACATGAGATTCAATTTTCACAAGGTTGTTGTAGTTGATCCGTGTATGCTATGATGTTGTTCTTGCCATGTATAGCTTCTATGCCATGTATTCTTGATGGGTGTATTCTTAGTTTATCATGAGATGCTCTGTAGTGAGTGCATCGAGCTCACGAACATGCCTACTTGTTATCTGTTCTTGCCATGTCCAGTTTTTCTACTAAGTCTGAGATCTGTAATGAAACTTGCTATGTTTACATGGGTGCCATCATTTCTTATGGTCCTTTTTGGCTTATGGTCAGTAAGGGACTTTTGATCTATGCTTTGAGTAGATTCATGTCATGCCTTGTTTGGCTATTATAAGTTCCTGTAGCTTGGTGTTTGCTTGCTCTAAACATGCCTTCCTGATGTTAATTTCTGGCATGCTAGTATTTTCACTAAGTCTGTGAACCTGATATTTTTTTGCACTTTCACCATGCTTGTTTGAGCCTCTTATGATGTGATTTAGCCGTAGCTCAGTGTTCCTCTTTTGTTAAGCATCTCCTGTAGATCACTGCCATATGCTTTGTTTGTATGTTGGGGTGCTGTAGCATAGTTTCTTGTTGCGTGCTAAGTAGCATCGTGCTGTTAAATGCAGATTCGCGTCATTCTTGTTTTGCTTGTCATTTGCAAACCGTGCATCCGATTCCGGTGATCTTTATATCGATTTCAACCGAAATCATCTCATCTATCCAGCGGCATACTTGGTTTGCCAAGTTGATACCCGGTTCCTCATTTTCCTTCCGGAGCACACACATGCATTGCATATCACATCTCGCATAGCATGTCATGTATTGCATCATATTGCTTGTGCATTGCTCCTTGTTTGATTGTTGTTCCATTGCTTCTGCTCTTGCTTTGGGTAGAGCCGGGAGACGAGTACGTGAATGAGGAACCTGTTGAGAACGCCTACGAGGATCAAGCCTTCGACAACTCTGAGAACCTTGCAGGCAAGATGACCATACCTTCGATATCACTTCTATCTTTGCTTGCTAGATGCTCGCTCTTTTGCTATGCCTATGCTGCGATACCTACCACTTGCTATATCATGCCACCCATATTGCCATGTCAAACCTCTAACCACCCATGTCCTAGCAAACCGTTGATTGGCTATGTTACCGCTTTGCTCAGCCCCTCTTATAGCGTTGATAGTTGCAGGTGAAGATGAAGTTTGTTCCTTGTTGGAACACGGATATTTTGGGATATCACAATATCTATTGTTTTTAATTAATGCATCTATATACTTGGTAAAGGGTGGAAGACTTGGCCTTATGCCTGGTGTTTTGTTCCACTCTTGCCGCCCTAGTTTCTGTCATACCGGTGTTATGTTCCTTGATTTTGCGTTCCTTACGCGGTTGGGTGATTTATGGGACCCCCGTGACAGTTCGCTTTGAATAAAACTCCTCCAGCAAGGCCCAACCTTGCATTTACCATTTGCCACCTATACCCTTTTTCCCTTGGGTTTTCGCGAGCCCGAGGGTCATCTTTATTTTAGCCCCCCCGGGCCAGTGCTCCTCGAGTGTTGGTCCGAACCGAGCAGCCTGCGGGGCCACCACGGGGAAACTCGAGGCCTGGTTTTACTCGTAGCTTGACTTATCTGGATGTGCCCTGAGAACGAGATATGTGCAGCTCCTATCAGGATTTGTCGGCACAATCGGGCGGCTTTGCTGGTCTAGTTTTACCATTGTCGAAATGTCATGCGAACCGGGATTCCGAGACTGATCGGGTCTTCCCGGGAGAAGGTTTATTCCTTCGTTGACCGTGAGAGCTTGTGATGGGCTAAGTTGGGACACCCCTGCAGGGTATTATCTTTCGAAAGCCGTGCCCCCGGTTATGAGGCAGATGGGAATTTGTTAATGTCCGGTTGTAGAAAACCCGAAGTTGACCTTAATTAAAATACATCAACCGCGTGTGTAGCCGTGATGGTCCCTTCTCGGCGGAGTCCGGGAAGTGAACACGGTGTTGGAGTTATGTTTGACGTAAGTAGTTCAGGATCACTTCTTGATCGCTACTAGCTTCACGACCGTGCCTTGCTCCTCTTCTCGCTCCCTTTTGCGATCGTAGCCACCATATATGCTAGTCGCTTGCTGCAGCTCCACCTCATTACACCAGCCTTCCCTTAAGCTTAAATAGTCTTGATCTCATGGGTGTGAGATTGCTGAGTCCCTGTGACTCACAGATTCTACCAAAACAGATGCAGGTACCAATGATACCAGCACAGAGGGCGCAACTGAGCTGAAGTGGGAATTTGATGAGGCCCTTGGTCGTTACTATGTTTCTTTTCCAGACGATCAGTAGAGGAGTCCAGTCGGGACGATCGGGGATCTGTGTTGCATTTGGGGTAGTCTTCTTTTATTTTGGTTCCGTAGCCGGACCTTGAGTGTAAACTGAATGATGGATGTTTCTTTATGTATTGTGTGAACTGGCGACTGTAAGCCAACTATGTATCTCTTTTCCCTTATGTATTACATGGGTTGTGCGAAGATTACCTCACTTGCGACATTGCTTTCAATGCGGTTATGCCTCTAAGTCGTGCTTCGACACGTGGGAGATATAGCCGCATCGAGGGCGTTATAAGTTGGTATTCAGAGCCATCCCCGACCTTAGGAGCCCCACTGCTTGATCATTTTTAGCGGCAGAGTTGTGTCTAGAAAAATGTTTTGAGTCATTTAGGATTATATATATCGGAGAGTTAGGAATTCTTTTTACTCCTCAGTCCCTTCGTCGCTCTGGTGAGGTCTCCTGACGTAGAAGTTTTGACTTTCCTCTCCTCAAATTTCACTAAAAAAATTTTAGGATCACGCGGGTATCTTGGAATCGTTCCGATGGTTTTATGATGAGAACACTGTCTTGGTGCCTCCTGTCAAGGGTTTAGTGGAAGTGTCCCGGGGAGTTGAGCTCTGAGGTGTTGTCGTCATAATTTTATCGTTACAGTTCTGGAATACCTGAGTTTAATACGCCAACATCGAAAATCTCTTTTATGCAGTTCGTTGGTGAGATAACCCCGCTAACCCAGTACTGAGGTGAGTACGGGAGTATTGCCATGACTCGTATAACGGATGTTTTTCGAAGGTTGAGGTACACGATTTCCGAAGGTTTCTTGGTTATGTGTTGAAGGATGGATACAGCTGGATGTAGGGATTGTTAGTTTGGGTGAGATATATTGCTTCCCCTGTATCCCCAACACCTGATTGCATAACCGGAAAGTTTCGGGAGTTTATAGGTGGGATTCAAGTAGCTCTAGCACTTCTTCCCGCAGATATTTGGTTTGTGATTGGGTAATCCTTACCACTTATTTGTTCCATTCATACCTTGTTTTTATTTTCATTCATCAATATCTCTTATCAAGTGGCTTCTCACCTTAATGGACGTGATGTTTACTTTGGAATTCATTCGTTCATCCTTGTTCGAATGTTTATTGTGAAGACTATATGTTGCAATTTCTATCCGTTGATTCAACTTGTCTATCTGTCTATCAAGATGCTAACGGATGTCACCCTCTTCAGGATGGCTCCGCCAACGCGTCAGAATCCGGAACGCAGTGATGGGAGTCAGGCGAACCCTCCACCTCCACCTCCGCCTCCGGAGGCATGGCAAACTTTGATGGCAACCACAAACGCCAACGCTCAGTTGTTGATTCAGCTGATGCAAGAGCGTAACCAAGGCCAAGGCAACCAAGGGAATCAAGGTCAAGGGCAGTTCTACCATCAGCCTCAGTTCCCTACGCTCAACCAGTTCCTTGCAAATCAGCCAAAGTCTTTCAGCTACTGTGCCGAGGCCACAGACGCCGACGATTGGCTTGTGGATATCAACAAGCATTTCGAATGCAGCAATGTCAGACCTGAGGACTACGTCAAGTTCGCGTCTTTTCAGCTCAAGGATCAGGCAGCTGATTGGTTCCAGCAATACAAGGATTCCAGAAGAGGTCGAGTGATTACTTGGACTGATTTCTGTCGGGACTTTAAAGCTCACCACATTCCTACCAGTGTTGTTGAGAGCAAGCGTGAGGAGTTCCGCAATCTCAAGCAAGGCAACATGTCAGTGTACGAATATAACAAGCAGTTTCAGAAACTTGCTCGCTTCGCTAAACAAGACGTTCCTGATGAAAAGAGTATGATCTATCAGTTCAGAGGTGGCCTTAGAGAGGATCTGCAGTTAGCTCTATTTCTTGTGAGCCTACTCAGTTTGATCAATTCTACAATATGGCCCTCAAGCAAGAAGGTGCTCAGCTCAAGTGTGAGGCTTCAAAGAAAAGAATCAGGGATGCAGCTCAGTCTTCTTCTTCCTCTCAAGGCGCAGCTAAGCAGCAAAAGTTCTACCTTCCTCCTCCTCCGTTCGGTCAGCCTTATCAACCGAAGAACTCAGGTGGTCGTGGATCTTCCCACCCGCCCAACCCAGTCTATCAGAACAAGTCTCAGCCTCAAGTTCCAAGGTCAAATGCTCCTTATCACCGTCCGCTCTCAGAGGTGACCTGCAACAAGTGCCAGTAGAAGGGTCACTATGCGAACAAATGCTTCAACCAAAGGCGCCTTCCTCCTCCTCCTCCTGTGAGGTCTTCAAGCAATGCAGTGGTCAAGCATAATCCAAAGCATGCAAAGGTGAACATGATGAATGCAGCTCAGGCAGAGGATTCTTCAAATGTGATCATGGGTAACCTTCCAGTTAACTCTATTCCTGCAAAAGTCTTATTTGATACTGGTGCACCGCATTGTTTCATGTCAAGACCGTTTTTTGCCAAGCATGAGTTCATTTCTTCACATTTGGTTAAACCCATGGATGTCGTTTCTCCGGGTAAACGGTTGAGCTCCAGTTTGGTGGTTCCGGATACCACAATCAAGATGGGCGACTACAAATTTCTGTTTAAACCAATTGTCCTTGGTGACTCGGATATTGATCTAATTCTTGGAATGGACTGGCTTTCTCAGCACAAGGCTCATCTTGATTGTGCTGCTAGGGAAATTCAATTGACACACCCTTCTGAGGATGTTATCATCTATGCCGCTCGTGATGAAACCATTCGGTTGTTTTCTCTCAATGAGAAGGGCGAGTTGGATGCTATCTCTCAGATTCCAGTCGTTTGTGAGTACCAAGATGTCTTTCCAGAAGAGCTTCCGGGTATGCCTCCGCATCGGCCAGTCGAATTCATTATCGATCTTGAGCCTGGCACTGAACCCGTTTGCAAGCGTCCTTACAAGCTTGGACCCAAGGAGCTGAAAGAATTGAAGAAGCAGCTCGATGAACAAGAGCGTCTGGGTTTGATCAGACCAAGTTCATCTCCATGGGGATGTGGAGTTCTTTTTGTCCAGAAGAAGGATGGCACGGACCGACTTTGCATCGATTACCGTCCATTGAATAAGAAGACAATCAAGAACAAGTATCCACTTCCCAACATAAATGAGCTATTCGAGCAACTCAAAGGTGCTAAAGTATTCTCCAAGCTTGACCTCCGTATGGGTTATCATCAGATTCTCATTCGTGAACAAGATATTCCCAAGACAGCATTCAGAAGAAGCTTTGGTTCTTATGAATATACTGTCATGTCTTTCGACCTTGTCAATGCTCCTCCAACATTCTCTCGTATGATGAACTTTATCTTCAACCCCTACACAAATGATTTCGTCTTGGTGTATCTCGATGATATTTTGGTCTTCTCCAAGAACAAGCAGGATCATGCCAAATATTTGCGATTGGTGCTCGACAAGCTCAGAGAGCATCAATTCTATGCGAAGTTTTCCAAATGTGAGTTCTGGCTTGATGAACTTCTTTATCTTGGTCATATCATCTCCGCCAAGGGAATTGCTGTTAATCCGGCGAAGGTTTCTGCGGTTCTAGATTGGGAACCTCCTCAGAATGTCAAGCAGCTCCGCAGTTTTCTCGGTCTTGCAAGCTATTGCCGAAGATTCGTTGAGAATTTCTCTAAGATTGCAAAGCCTCTTTCCAACCTCCTCCAGAAGCATGTCAAGTATGTCTGGACGCCTGAGTGTGATGTCGCTTTCAACACCCTCAAAGAGAAGCTAGTTACAGCTCCTGTCTTGACTCCTCCTGATGAATCCAAGCCATTCGAAGTTTTCTGTGATGCTTCCTTGCAAGGTCTCTGTGCTGTGTTAATGCAAGAGAAGAAAGTTGTGGCCTATACCTCTCGCCAGTTGAAGCCCAACGAAAAGAACTACCCCACTCACGATCTCGAGTTGGCGGCAGTTGTCCATGCATTGATAACATGGAGACATCTCTTGTTGGGAAGGAAAGTGGACATTTTCACCGATCACAAGAGTCTCAAGTATATCTTCACTCAACCAAACCTCAACCTCAGGCAAACTCGATGGGTCGAAATGATTCAAGAGTACAATCCAAGTATTGAATATACTCCTAGCAAGGCGAATGTGATTGCAGATGCTCTGAGCAGAAAGGCTTATTGCAACAGCTTAATTCTCAAGCCCTTCCAACCGGATCTTTGTGAAGCTTTCCGCAAGCTAAATATTCAAGTTGTTCCTCAAGGCTTTCTTGCCAACCTCATAGTCTCTCCTTCTTTGGAAGATCAAATTTGTGAGGCACAACTCCTGGATACCATGGTGAAGAAGGTGAAACGTGGTATTGACAAGGGCATTTCCAAATACAAGTGCTATCGCTTGGATGACAAAGATACTCTTTTCTTCGAGGATCGAATTGTGGTTCCCAAAGGCGATCTGAGAAAAGTCATCATGAATGAGGCACACAATTCCCTCCTATCCATTCATCCTGGAAGTACGAAGATGTACCATGACCTCAAGCAGTCGTATTGGTGGACTCGAATGAAGCAAGAAATTGCTCAATTCGTTAATGAATGTGATGTCTGCAGAAGGGTGAAAGCAGAACACCAAAGACCAGCTGGTCTCCTCCAACCTCTTGCTATTCCAGAATGGAAGTTTGATCATATTGAGATGGACTTCGTGACTGGATTTCCCAAGTCCAAGCGTGGAAATGATGCTATCTTCGTTGTCATTGACAAGCTTACTAAAGTGGCTCGTTTTCTTCCTATCAAAGAATCTATCACAGCAGCTCAGCTGGCAGAGCTATACACCTCCAGAATTGTCTCCTTGCACGGTATTCCACAATTGATCTCTTCAGACCGTGGAAGCATCTTCACTTCTAAGTTCTGGGACTCCTTTCAGAAGGCCATGGGCACCAACATTCGTTTCAGCACAGCTTTCCATCCTCAAACTAGTGGCCAAGTCGAGCGAGTCAATCAAATCCTTGAGGATATGCTCAGGGCTTGTGTCATTTCCTTTGGCATGAAGTGGGAAGATTGTCTTCCATATGCCGAGTTCTCCTACAACAACAGCTTCCAAGCGAGATCGGGCAAGGCCCCATTCGAAATTCTCTATGGCAGAAAGTGCCGTACTCCTCTAAATTGGTCCGAGACAGGTGAACGCCAACTTCTTGGCAATGACTTGATCACAGAAGCCGAAGAAATGTGCAAAGTCATTCGTGAGAATCTCAAAGTCGCGCAATCGCGCCAGAAGGGCTATTATGATGACAAGCACCGTGATGTGGCTTTTGAAATCGAAGACCATGTCTACCTCCGCGTCTCTCCAATGAAAGGCACTCGTCGCTTCGGTATCAAAGGGAAGCTTTCCCCTAGATACGTGGGTCCTTTCAAGATCATTGGCAAAAGAGGCGATCTCGCCTATCAACTTGAGCTTCCATCCAACTTTGCAAACGTGCACGATGTGTTTCATGTGTCACAGCTCCGCAAGTGCTTCAAGATTCCTGAGCGCACTATCAACTTTGAAGAAATTGACCTCCAAGAAGATCTCTCTTATCATGAGCACCCCGTTGCTATTCTTGAAGAAACCGAGCGCAAGACTCGCAACAAGTCAATCAAAGTCCTGAAAGTAAAGTGGTCACACCATTCCGACCGAGAAGCCACCTGGGAGCGCGAGGATCACCTCCGTTCCGAATATCCGGAGTTCTTTCAGTCCTAGATCTCGGGACGAGATCCTCTTGTAGTGGTGGAGTGTCGTAACACCCCGGATGTAACTTTCCATATTTGTAACTCCAACTCTTGCCATTTTCGGCCATGTGCTATGATATTCCCTCCGTGGTTGGGTTTTGTTTTCGTTTTGCATTTTGTCCATGTCATGCATCTCATATCATGTCATCATGCGCATCTCATTTGCATACGTGTTCGTCTCATGATTCCGAGCATTTTCCCCGTTGTCCATTTTGCAATCTGGCACTCCCACATGCACCGGCGCACCCCTCTTGTCTCTCTTCGTGTGCGGGTGTTGAACATTATCGGAATGGACCGAGCCTTGCCAAGTGGCCCTGGTATAGCACCGGTAGACCACCTGTCAAGTTTCGGGTCATTTGGAGCTTGTTTGGTACTCCAACGGTTAACCGCACTCTCGCAAAGGCCTCTTTTAAGTTGCAGCCTAACACCCCTCCAAAACAGCCCAATAACCCATCTAAGTCACTTCCATGCTCTCCGTCGTCAGATCACGATCGTGTGGGTGAAAACCGCACCCCATTTGGAGTCTCCTAGCTCCCTCTACCTACAAATATGCATATCCCCCTCCAAATCCAGGCAAACCCTAGCGAAATTCCCCCTCCGCGCCGCCGTACACGTCCGGATCGGACCGGACGCGTCCGCCCGCCGCCGCCGAAGCCCGCCAGGCCCGCCGCCGGCCCCCGCGGGGCCCGTCCTCTGCGCCGCCGCCCGCGCGGACCACCGCCGCCGTCCCGCGCCGGACAACCGCCGCTCCGCCTCCGCCTCCCCGCGCCGGACCACCGCCACCGCCCGCGCGGACCACCGCCGCCGTCCCGCGCCGGACCACCGCAGCTCGCCGCCCGGGGCCTCGTCCGGCCGCGCCGCCGCAGCGCCGCCGCCCGACCCCGCCGGATCTGGTCGCCCCAGCCGCCGCCCCGGCCTCTCCTCCCTCCGGCCCGAGCTCCCGCGCCGGCGACCTCCAACTCCGGCGACGACCCCGAGCTAGATCCAGATCGAACCCTAGGTTGACCATCTTCCCCGAAATCCATTAAGTCTTTTTCTGTGATATTTTTGTTGCATCTTCATCGCATCACATCTCCGCACCCGTGGCTCCGTTTTGGGCGTGTAGCATATCAAATTGTTCGTCTCGAAGAGTTGATCATTTCATCTCATTGCACCATTTTCATTTGAGCTCATCTTGATGCCCGAAATGCTGTTGGAAGAGTGCTTCATAATGTTAGTTTCTGTTTCTTAACAGAACTTGCCCTTTTATCATTTTTGCCATGATTAATGTGTGCACCTTGTCGGTGTACTAAAGTAGGGGTACCTTAGTACCCCGAACTTGTGCACGGGCAGTCGCAGCATCCCGCGGCAAGGCTTGCCGGGCGTCCCCAAGATACTCCACTATTCCTATTTACTGCCATTCAAGAACAAAGTGTTAACTAAGAAGACAAGGCCCCGGCAAGAGGAGCTTGCCGGGAAGGGCAAGACCCCGGCAAGAGGAGCTTGCCGGGAAGGACAAAGACCCCGGCAAGAGGATCTTGCCGGGAAGGCCAACCAAGGCACTTCAGGAAACTTGCCGCGATGCCCCGCGCGTCCCGGCAAGGCACGGCGAGCGGCAAGCTTGCAGGTGCGATAAGACGACGGCCGCGGCAAGGCGCTTGCCGCGACAAGGCTGCCACTCTGCACCCGAGCTCCAGCGCATCCGACGACGTGTCACCACAGGATCGCTCCTGGTGCACGTGGCGGGTAGCTGCGCAGCCGAGCGGTGCGAGGTGGCAAGCGAAGCTGACAAGGAGGCCATCGTGGCGATCGGTGGTGCCCCTAACGGTCGCTTCCTGCACTGTTGGGGCGACCAGACGGGCATTAGATGCCCTTGTCCCCTGCCGTCAGAGTTAGGTAGGGGACACTGTTGGTAGCAGTTGTACCAACCTGCGTTTTTACTTTTTTACCCCTCTTTCTACGTTGCCACCTGTCGGTGACCCCTTTAGACTATAAAAAGGAGGCCCATGCGCACGTAGAGGGGGTTCCGCAGTTGGGTTCGATTCATTCAACTCATTCGACACCCACACTCTCAAGCAAGAACAAATACAAACACAAAGCAGCAGTAGGAGTTTTATCTCTCCGGAGAGCTCCGAAGCTGGGTAAAATCCCCCGCGTGCTCTCGCCTCGATCTGCTCTGTGTGCGCCCTCCGCTCCCTTGCCAGACAAGAAGGGGCCCCCCTGCCCCATAGGTGCTCGTTCCCCGCGACATCTCTGGCGCGCCAGGTAGGGGGGCGTCGAGGTCGTGCGTATCTGATCCGGCGTCTGCGCACGCTACATCAACATCTTCGTCGACATGCCACCGAAGAAGAAGACTTCGGAGGTGGCCGCTCCGTCCGCGACTATCCTGCCGCCACCGGAGCAAACAGGCGGTGGGGTGGACGCCGGCGGAGGAGCGGGCGCCGGTGGGGCGACTCACATCGTCACCCGGTCCAAGGACAAGGCCCCGCAAGGTTCAGCGTCTGCACATCCACCGCACCCCTCCCAGGAGGTGCAGGATCGACAACGCCATGGTGCTCCTAGCACCGTACTCACGTTGGAACAAGGCCAAGCTGGTGGGTCGCGGGACGCTCAAGGCCAACATACACGTCAACACGCTGGCACGAGCGCAGTGCGGTCGCCTGGACGAGATGTTGCTCCTTCTAACACTATTAGGAGTTTGAGCATGTCCCGCACCTCGCGTCGCTCACCACCGCCACCCAAGACTCCAGAGGAAGCGATGGCCCGAGCCCAGCTGCTTCTAGATTACCCTCCAGCGCCAGATAAGATCGACGACTGGAGGGCCGCCATTTATAGCCTTATCGGCTTCGCCAACGGCGACAAGCCCTGGCAACCGAGCACATCGAAGCCCCGGCAAGACGCCCAGGCGCAAGCCGACGCCGACAAGACCGCTGGGGGTGCCACCACCACGCACTCCCCGCCCCGAAGGCCAAGATCGCTGACTCGCCGGGCCAACCTCGACACCGAATCCACCGCGTCGTCGGACCCGCGAGCTCGCCGCGATCGACGCCAAGTTCTCCAAGAACGACAACACGAGGACGCTCGTACTCGCATCGAGCGCAGAAGAGAAGCGCGGCGTCAATCTGACCAGCGCGCTGGGCCCACTGTCGATATGCATGCGCCAGGGGAACCAGGCGACCTCCCGTACGCGGTAGGTTGCCCTGCGTTCACCCGTGAGCTGCGGCAAGTCCAGTAGCCCAGCACCAAAAACTTCAAGCCAGACGTGCCGAGAAGTACGATGGCAGGATACATCCGTCAGAGTTCCTCAGCGTCTACACCATCGCGGTGCAGGCTGCCGGAGGGCGCGACGAGAAGATCCTCGCCAACTACTTCCCGCTGGTGCTCAAGCCCAACGTCAGATCTTGGCTCATGCACTTGCCGGACAACTCCATCTCTTTGTAGGCGGACCTGTGCCATCAGTTTGTCGGCGCCTTCACAGGCGGCCACAAACCCCATGGCCAGGAGAGCGATCTTCATCTGCTCGCCCAGAAGGAAGGAGAACCCCTGCGCAAGTATATACAGAGATTCAGTCAGGTGCAGCGCAACATCCCAGACGTCCACCCTGCCACGGTTATCAACGCATTCCATCAGAAAGTGCGTAACCGCAAGATGAGGGAGGAGATGGCGATGTGCAAAATCAGAGATGTCAGCGAGCTATATGCTCTGGCCGACAAGTGTGCACGGGCTGAAGAGGGGAGGAGACTCCCCGGAGAGAACGCAGGAGCAGAAGGATCTGACAGTGAGGATGCCCCTCCGGCAAAGAGGAACCGGAGGCGGAATAACAGAAAGAGGAAGGCTAAGGATGTGCTAGTTGTTGAGCAGTCCGGCAGCGGAGGCGGTTCCGAGAAGGCTAGAGCTGGTGACTCCGGCGAGGCTGTGGTAGCCGCCGACAAGCAGGACGGCTCCGGCAAGCAGTATTGCAAGATCCACCGCACCAAAGGCCATGACCTCCAACCTTCAAGAAAGTTGAGCAGATGGCGGAGCTACAGAAAGCTGAATACGAGCGCCACGACAAGGAGAAGGCCCGGGAAGGTGGTAGAGGATCCGGCAACAAGCGTCCCGCCCAGGGAGGGCACCGCAGCAAGGCCAAGCCGCGGCAAGGAGACAGGCCTCCCCGTGGCCGCGACAAAGACGAAGATGAAGATGAGGATGATGAGATGGAGGAAGATGAGACTGACGAGCAGGAGTTCCAAAAGGCAACGGAGGTTTTGTGCGTTGACGGCGGTGCTTCTCTGCACACCTTGCACCGCCAACTCAAACAGTGGGTGCAGGAAGTAAACGCAGCAGAACCGTCCGTTGAGTCGCGCAAGCCCCTGAAGTGGTCCAGCACGCCCATTATCTTCGACGTTGAGGATCACCCTGATCGCATCACTGCGGTCGGATGCTTGCCGATGTTGGTTTCGCCAACAATCCGCAACCTCAGGGTCATGAAGATGCTGGTTGACGGCGGGGCCGGCCTGAATCTGATCTCCTCCGCAGTGCTCAAGAAGCTCCAGATCCCCGACGGCGAGCTCGAAGAGATTGGTACCTTTCAAGGAATCAACCCGGGAAGGAGCAAGCTGAAGGGGAAGATCACACTGCCAGTAACTTTTGGCAGCGAGCTGAATTTCAGGACAGAGAGAGTCACATTTGACGTTGCTGATTTCCCATTGCCCTACAATGGGATACTTGGCCGTCCAGCGCTTGCCAAGTTCATGACAGCCTCTCACTATGCTTACAATGTGCTCAAGATGCCTGGTCCGATAAGTGTTATTTCTGTCCATGGCGACAAGAAAGATGCACTTATCTGTACCGACAAGATCTACCGGGAAGCAGCAGCCGCAGCAGAACGCAAACCACTTGCCGCTGAAGCTCCCGGGGGGAAGAAGAAGACCAAGTCTGGCAAGAGTAGCTCTGATGCCCACTCTGGCAAGCGCACCTCTTCGGAGTGCTGCGCTACCGTCGAGGACGCACCATCGAGCTCCACCGGCAAGTGCAAGAAGGCAAAGACAGCTTCACCTGAGACCAAGAAAGTGGCCGCCAAGGAAGACGACACTGGTGGTACCTTCACCATCAGTGCCACGCTTGACCCTAAATAGGAAAGCGCGCTCGTTGCTTTCCTGCGGGCGAACCTCGATGTGTTTGCATGGCAACCATCTGACATCCCTGGCGTTCCTAGGAAAGTAATTGAGCACCACCTTGCCGTCTGCCCTCACGCGCGGCCCGTCAAGCAGAGAGTTAGGAAGCAAGCAGTGGAGAGACAAGAGTTCATTGCAGAGGAGATCAAGAAATTGGAAGCAGCAGGCCTGGTCCGAGGGGTACTCCATCCAACGTGGTTAGCAAATCCAGTAGTCGTGCGCAAAGCAAACGGGAAGTGGAGGCTTTGTATTGATTTCACTGATGTTAATAAAGCTTGTCCCAAGGATCCATTTCCCTTGCCGCGCATTGACCAGATTGTCGACTCCACAGCAGGATGCGATCTGCTTTCATTCCTTGATGCATACTCAGGATATCATCAGATCTTCATGGCTGAAGAGGATGAAGAGAAAACCGCATTCATTACTCCATGTGGCACGTACTGCTTCGTGCGGATGCCTTTCGGACTAAAGAATGCCGATTCAACATTTGCAAGAGTAGTCAGCCATGCTTTTGAGCCACAGCTGCACAGAAATGTAGAAGCTTACATGGATGACATAGTGGTCAAGAGCAAGGACAAAGAAACTCTGATCCAAGATTTGGACGAGACTTTTGCAAATCTGCGCAAGATCAATCTCAAGCTGAACCCCGAGAAGTGCGTGTTTGGAGTTCCTTCCGGCAAGCTTCTCGGGTTCTTTGTATCCCAGAGGGGGATTGAAGCCAATCCCGACAAGATCAAGGCCATCGAGCAAATCTAAGCACCAAAGCGCGTCAAGGATGTGCGAAGACTTGCCGGCTGTGTTGCTGCTCTCAGTAGGTTCATCTCTAAGTCTGCTGAGCGCACCCTGCCATTTTTCAAAATTTTGAAAAAGGCAGGTCCAATGAAATGGACTCCAGAAGCGGAGGCTGCGCTGCAAGACTTGAAGAAATATTTGTCCTCCACTCCAACACTTGTCGCACCTAAGCCACAAGAGAAGTTGCTGCTATATCTGGCGGCAACCAATCAAGTGGTTAGTGCTGCGTTAGTGGCGGAGAGGGAGACACATGATGAGCCAGCGGCCACGGCAAGCGAGTCTAGCGACAAGTAGGGGGCTTCCCCGACAAGCTCTGGCCCGGCAAGCCCTGATCCGACAAGTCCCAGTCCCGACAAGGACGGATCTGCGCGGCTGCAAGAGAAGAAGCAGAAGAAGATGGTGCAGCGCCCAGTTTACTTTGTCAGTTCCCTTCTGCAGGGGGCTAGATCAAGGTACTCTGGTGTGCAGAAGTTGCTTTTCGGCCTTCTCATGGCCTCGAGGAAGCTGCGCCATTACTTTAAAGCACATGAGATCATAGTGGTCACTCGCTTTCCGTTGAAGAGGATATTGCAGAATCCAGAAGCAACAGGCAAGATTGTTGAGTGGGCAATGGAATTGTCAAGCTTTGGCCTCAAGTTTGAAAGTACTTCAACTATTCAGAGCCGAGCATTGGCAGAATTCATAGCAGAATGGACGCCAACACCCGATGAAGAAATTCCAGAGAGGAGCATCCCCGTCAAGGAAGCAAGCAAAGAATGGATCATGTACTTTGATGGTGCCTTCTCGCTGCAAGGCGCCGGTGCGGGCGTACTACTCGTCGCACCCACCGGAGAGCACCTCAAGTACGTGGTCCAGATGCACTTTCCCAAGGAGCAAGCTACAAATAATACTGCAGAGTATGAAGGCTTGCTTGCCGGACTCAGGATCGCGGCAGAACTTGGGATCAAGAAGCTTATTGTCAGGGGTGATTCACAGCTTGTCGTCCGTCAAGTTAACAAAGATTATCAGAGTCCGTTGATGGAAGCGTACATTGATGAAGTAAGGAAACTAGAAGAGCATTTTGACGGCCTGCAAATGGAGCATGTTCCAAGAGCTCAGAATGACATTGCAGACGGCCTGTCAAAGTGCGCCGCACTCAAGTTACCTGTGGAACCAGGGATTTTTGTGCTCAAGCTGACTCAGCCATCTGTAACACCATCAACTGGACAAAGCAAGAAGAGGAAGTTGGTTACTGGCGACTACCTTCCGGCAGAGCTCCCCGAAGCCGCCGCCAAGAAGGTCCCCAGGATCAACACAAAGAGCGCTAAGGAGCAGTCTGCTCCGACAAGCCGTAGGGTTTGTTTCGTTGAAGCAGACGCTCCCGACAAGCTGTGTCCCGACACGCTTGCCGAGGAGCATCACGCTCCGGCAGGATCCCAGATTCTTGCTGTAGAAGCGGATGCTCCCGCAACAGCATTTGCGCCTTTAGTCCTTGTTGTCGAGCCACAAGCTCCGACATGGGCACAGCAGATCGTCCATTTCCTTCAGACAGGAGAACTTCCCGAGGAACAAGAAGAAGCGGAGAGAGTAGCCCGGCAATCAAGTATGTACCAGTTTGTCGATGACATACTGTACAGAAGAAGATTCAACGGAGTGAAATTGAAGTGCATTTCCTGGGAAGATGGACAGAAGCTGTTGGCGGAGATACATGGAGGCATATGTGGTCACCACATTGGCGCAAGAGCACTTGCCGGCAAGGCCTTCCGGCAAGGTTTCTTCTGGCCGATAGCCCTCCAGGATGCAACTGCACAAGTAACCAAGTGTGAAGCATGCCAGTTCCACTCCAAACAGATTCATCAACCAGCTCAAGATCTCCAAACAATCCCTTTATCCTGGCCATTTTTCGGTCTGGGGGCTCGACATTCTCGACCCCTTTCCCCTCGTATATGGATCGCCTCGAGTACTCGCTTACAGTGAGCTAGAGCAAGAGCAGCTGCGGCAAGATGACGCGCTGCTCCTCGAGGAAGATCGTCTTCAGGCTGCGGTACGAGTTGCTCGCTACCAGCAAGCTTTGCGCCGCTACCATAGCCACAAAGTTAACGCCAGAAGCTCCGAGGAGGAGAGCATAAAGGTGTGGACCAGGCGTCGTTCAAAAAAAATATACAACCTTGCCGGGACACGGATGACAGAAAAGCTAAGTTGCCAAAGTTTGAGCATGATCAAGTTTTTAAATTTTTATGTTACACTCCTTGAACGACCGTGCCTTGTATGGAAAACCTGTGCGCGGAGGAATCGACTCGTGGCTAAGTTGCGCCCTTAATCTGTTTCGAGTCCGCTCAACAATGAAAGTGTGCTGCAACTAGCCCCGACAAGGTTTCTTGCCAGAAGCAGCAACCGCCAGCAGGCTGCTGATGTTCCGCACTCAGCGCTCGCGGCAAGCGTGCTTGCGCCGGCAAGTTCCCTAAACGCGTAGGGTAAAAACATACAAGGGATGGAATTGAGTAAAGGATA
The DNA here is from genome assembly GCF_018294505.1 of Triticum aestivum. NCBI lineage: Eukaryota > Viridiplantae > Streptophyta > Magnoliopsida > Poales > Poaceae > Triticum > Triticum aestivum. The sequence goes on from NC_057801.1 coordinate 192,788,844, forward strand.
TAACATAACAAGCATTCTCCTTTTCATTAAAAAAAACATCCTACTCTGGTACAATCCATAGGGGATGAAAAACATGAAGGGGAGGATTACAAGTTTTAGATGCAGCTAAGGCCCGAAGGCTTACAAATTAAAAAGATAAGATGCCCGTAATCCTTTTCCTGTCCCTCTTTTCAGGAGGTAGGTCAAGGAGGCGAAAAGGGAAAAAGAAGCGCCTAGGAGAGCTACAGGTGCCAGAAGACACCAAGAGAACATCCCGGGGGCCGTCCGAAGGCTGGATGGTGATGGCGGCGCCGGAAGCAGAGCTCGAAGACAGGGCGGCAGGACGTCAGCACGCTGTCGAGGGCACTATGCCCTCGTACTCCGACTTGACGGCCTTGCCGCCAGCCCTCTTCCCCTTCCGCAGCCTCCCTACGCTAGCCGCCCAAGGAGACAACCCCGGGGAGTTCAAGGTGCCGGCGACGCGGATGATGGGGTCGCCGGTGACGCGCGAAGCGGCGCCCGACACCTAGTCGGACCCGCCACCCCGCCGCCCGCTACCCTCGTCGTCGCTGTCGCTCTCCTCCTCGTCACTCTCGCTCGAGGGGGAGTCTTCGCAATCGGAGGAGCTGTCCACGCAGCATCTCGCCCGAGTGCCGGAGTCCCCGAAGACCTTGACGGAGAGGAGGTCGCCCTCCATTAACTTAAAATGGAGGGTGAACCCCGCCGTCAGGCTGTGGATACGGGCGAACGTCTTCCACCCTCGATCAAGATACATCACATTAGGGGCTGGGAATACAACGTGGACTCGCGTGCGGCTGATCCCACAGCCCCTCATGTGCAATCTCAGCGTCTCGGGCGGTTCCGGCTCCATCGCGCTCGCAAACGGAGCTGGAAGCCGGAGGCGACGACGAGACGCCCGGCGCAGCCTGACGAAGAACTCGCAAGGGTCGTCCCCTGTATGGACCACCGCGAGGGGAGGAACCGCCGACGGAGGCAGAGATGCTGCGCCGCCCCGTCCACCTCTTCCCCGAGCGCCTCGGCCTCGTCCTCGGCCTCGTCCACGACCTCGCCCCCTCCATCTTCCCCTTGTGGCTGGCTCTACCACCACGGGCGCGGGATAGGGAGGGATGCGCTGTCTGGCGGCGACCCTCGCCGCCACCGATGAAGGGCCAGGGTTCCCTTTCTCCATGGCGAATGAGAGAAAGGGGAGCAGAAGCTGAACAAAGGAGAAGATGAGAGAGTGCAGGCTTCTGCGCCCCCCTCCCGCTCTTCTTAAAGGAGCGAGGTGGGGGCTCGACCGCCCCGCTCAGCGAATCAGGGCACGGGAAGAGCAGGGAATCGGGGCCGACCCGCTACCTCTGCCCGTGACGGCCCAGTTTCCCACTCCCACCGTCCGCGACCCCGAGTGCATGGGAGCCGCGTGGCGGGGATGCAGAACCGAGGCGGACGTTATGCATTTCCTGGATTTAAGTATCGCCCACGATCTCTCCCACGATGCCGCGATTGACGCGTGCCGTTACGGGGGACCGCGGCGGGTACGGAGTCAGATTTTGTGTGGACCCAGGCTGCGCGTGCCCGTGCCCTGTTTTGGGCCTGGCCCAACAGCGCTCGGCACCGTGTATGGCCCAGGCCCTGGGGCTCCTGTCGGTGTACTAAAGTAGGGGTACCTTAGTACCCCGAACTTGTGCACGGGCAGTCGCAGCGTCCCGCGGCAAGGCTTGCCGGGCGTCCGCCAAGATCCTCCACTATTCCTATTTACTGCCATTCAAGGACAAAGTGTTAACTAAGAAGACAAGGCCCCAGCAAGAGGAGCTTGCCGGGAAGGGCAAGACCCCGGCAAGAGGAGCTTGCCGGGAAGGACAAATACCCCGGCAAGAGGAGCTTGCCGGGAAGGCCAACCAAGGCACTTCAGAAAACTTGCTGCGATGCCCCGCGCGTCCCGGCAAGGCACGGCGAGCGGCAAGCTTGCAGGTGCGACAAGACGACAGCCGCGGCAAGGCTGCCACTCTGCACCCGAGCTCCAGCGCATCCGACGACGTGTCACCACAGGATCGCTCCTGGTGCACGTGGCGGGTAGCTGCGCAGCCGAGCGGTGCGAGGTGGCAAGCGAAGCTGACAAGGAGGCCATCGTGGCGATCGGTGGCGCCCCTAACGGTCGCTTCCTGCACTGTTGGGGCAACCAGACGGGCATTAAATGCCCTTGTCCCCTGCCGTCAGAGTTAGGTAGGGGACACTGTTGGTAGCAGTTGTACCAACCTGTGTTTTTACTTTTTTACCCCTCTTTCTACGCTGCCACCTGTCGGTGACCCCTTTAGACTATAAAAAGGAGGCCCATGCGCACGTAGAGGGGGTTCCGCAGTTGGGTTCGATTCATTCGACTCATTCGACACCCACACTCTCAAGCAAGAACAAATACAAACACAAAGCAGCAGTAGGAGTTTTATCTCTCCGGAGAGCTCCGAAGCTGGGTAAAATCCCCCGCGTGCTCTCGCCTCGATCTGCTCTGTGTGCACCCTCCGCTCCCTTGCCGGACAAGAAGGGGCCCCCCTTCCCCATAGGTGCTCGTTCCCCGCGACACACCTTATGAACTTGAGACCTACATGTGTGTTGAACTATGCCATGCCATCTTTCCAGGGGTGTATGCCATGTATTTTTGTGAGTTATGTGGTGACTAGAACAAGCATGCAAACTAGGGATGATAATGTTGCTGATTTCAGGAACTTAGTAGTTTCACTAAGTCATGTCCTGCTGTTATTTTTATGCCATGTGTTCATGTTGTTAGAGAGAGATCTATGCCCTTTTTGAGCATGATCAGTAAGGGTGTTTTGAACATATGGATGTGCTCTATCCATCCATGCCTTTGGTGGCATTTATGGAGTAGTATAGCATGTCATTTTTGTGCTCTACTATTGCTTCAAAATGTTTCCTGGCAGATTGTTAACATGAGATTCAATTTTCACAAGGTTGTTGTAGTTGATCCGTGTATGCAATGATGTTGTTCTTGCCATGTATAGCTTCTATGCCATGTCTTCTTGATGGGTGTATGCTTAGTTTATCATGAGATGCTCTGTAGTGAGTGCATCGAGCTCACGAACATGCCTACTTGTTATCTGTTCTTGCCATGTCCAGTTTTTCTACTGAGTTTGAGATCTGTAATGAAACTTGCTATGTTTACATGGGTGCCATCATTTCCTATGGTCCTTTTTGGCTTATGGTCAGTAAGGGACTTTTGATCTATGCTTTGAGTAGATTCATGTCATGCCTTGTTTGGCTATTATAAGTTCCTGTAGCTTGGTGTTTGCTTGCTCTAAACATGCCTTCCTGATGTTAATTTCTGGCATGCTAGTATTTTCACTAAGTCTGTGAACCTGATATTTTTTTTGCACTTTCACCATGCTTGTTTGAGCCTCTTATGATGTGATTTAGCCGTAGCTCAGTTTCCTCTTTTGTTAAGAATCTCCTGTAGATCACTGCCATATGCTTTGTTTGTATGTTGGGGTGTTGTAGCATAGTTTCTTGTTGCGTGCTAAGTAGCATCGTGCTGTTAAACGCAGATTCGCGTCATTCTTGTTTTGCTTGTCATTTGCAAACCGTGCATCCGATTCCGGTGATCTTTATATCGATTTCAACCGAAATCATCTCATCTTTCCAGCGGCATACTTGGTTTGCCAAGTTGATACCCGGTTCCTCATTTTCCTTCCGGAGCACACACATGCATTGCATATCACATCTCGCATAGCATGTCATGTATTGCATCATATTGCTTGTGCATTGCTCCTTGTTTGATTGTTGTTCCATTGCTTGTGCTCTTGCTTTGGGTAGAGCCAGGAGACGAGTACGTGAACGAGGAACCTGTTGAGAACGCCTACGAGGATCAAGCCTTCGACAACTCTGAGAACCTTGCAGGCAAGATGACCATACCTTCGATATCACTTCTATCTTTGCTTGCTAGATGCTCGCTCTTTTGCTATGCCTATGCTGCGATACCTACCACTTACTATATCATGCCACCCATATTGCCATGTCAAACCTCTAACCACCCATGTCCTAGCAAACCGTTGATTGGCTATGTTACCGCTTTGCTCAGCCCCTCTTATAGCGTTGATAGTTGCAGGTGAAGATGAAGTTTGTTCCTTGTTGGAACACGGATATTTTGGGATATCACAATATCTATTGTTTTTAATTAATGCATACTTGGTAAAGGGTGGAAGACTCGGCCTTATGCCTGGTGTTTTGTTCCACTCTTGCCGCCCTAGTTTCTGTCATACCGGTGTTATGTTTCTTGATTTTGCGTTCCTTACGCGGTTGGGTGATTTATGGGACCCCCGTGACAGTTTGCTTTGAATAAAACTCCTCCAGCAAGGCCCAACCTTGGTTTTACCATTTGCCACCTATATGCTTTTTCCCTTGGGTTTTCGCGAGCCCGAGGGTCATCTTTATTTTAGCCCCCCCGGGCCAGTGCTCCTTCGAGTGTTGGTCCGAACCGAGCAGCCTGCGGGGCCACCACGGGGAAACTCGAGGCCTGGTTTTACTCGTAGCTTGACTTATCCGGATGTGCCCTGAGAACAAGATATGTGCAGATCCTATCAGGATTTGTCGGCACAATCGTGCAGCTTTGCTGGTCTAGTTTTACGATTGTTGAAATGTCATGCGAACCAGGATTCCGAGACTGACCGGGTCTTCCCGGGAGAAGGTTTATTCCTTCGTTGACCGTGAGAGCTTGTGATGGGCTAAGTTGGGACACCCCTGCAGGGTATTATCTTTCGAAAGCCGTGCCCACGGTTATGAGGCATATGGGAATTTGTTAATGTCCGGTTGTAGAAAACCCGAAGTTGACCTTAATTAAAATACATCAACCGCATGTGTAGCCGTGATGGTCCCTTCTCGGCGGAGTTCGGGAAGTGAACACAGTGTTGGAGTTATGTTTGACGTAAGTAGTTCAGGATCACTTCTTGATCGCTACTAGCTTCACGACCGTGCCTTGCTCCTCTTCTCGCTCTCTTTTGCGATCGTAGCCACCATATATGCTAGTCGCTTGTTGAAGCTCCACCTCATTACACCAGCCTTCCCTTAAGCTTAAATAGTCTTGATCTCGCGGGTGTGAGATTGCTGAGTCCCTGTGACTCACGGATTCTACCAAAACAGATGCAGGTACCAATGGTACCAGCGCAGAGGGCGCAACTGAGCTGAAGTGGGAATTTGATGAGGCCCTTGGTCGTTACTATGTTTCTTTTCCAGACGATCACTAGAGGAGTCTAGTCGGGACGATCGGGGATCTGTGTTGCATTTGGGGTAGTCTTCTTTTATTTTGGTTCCGTAGCCGGACCTTGAGTGTAAACTGAATGATGGATGTTTCTTTATGTATTGTGTGAAGTGGCGACTGTAAGCCAACTATGTATCTCCTTTCCCTTATGTATTACATGGGTTGTGCGAAGATTACCTCACTTGCGACATTGCTTTCAATGCGGTTATGCCTCTAAGTCGTGCTTCGACACGTGGGAGATATAGCCGCATCGAGGGCGTTATAGGTTTTGAAGGGAAGAGGAGAGGAGCGGCGCTGGATTTAGATTGGAACAGGAGAGGAGCGGCGCCGGTTTAAGAGGAGGAGAGCGGAAGAGCGGCGCTGGTCTTGGAAGTATTTTTTTGTTGTTTTGCGTATTTTGGGTCAAAGTTTGACCACGTACTGTATTTGACAAGCAAAATGTGAATGCATGTCACCAGATATTGTATCGTTTGGTTCGTATCTGAATGTACTTTCAAATTATATTATTTTTGCAATGTATAACATATATTTTATGTGTGAAAATCATGGTCAATTATGACCCAGAATAAAAGGGGGACTAGTTAATGTGGGGTCGCTTTCTTAATTGAAGGGTAAATTGATTTTGATTTTTATCTAGTCACAGCGCGCCGGCCCTCTCGTCCAATCCTAAATCGCTGCCGCATGCTGCTCTCCCTCTTCTCCATTGCAAAACCACATCATCTCCTCTCCATCATCTCCATTCCAAAACCACCGTCTCGCCTCTCCCTCTTTTGATCTTCTCCATTGCAAAACCACCTCCTCTCCTCTCCATCATCTCCATTCCAAAACCACCGTCTCGCCTCTCCCTCTTCTGATCTTCTCCATTGCAAAACCACCTCATCTCCTCTCCATCATCTCCATTCCAAAACCGCCGTGTCACCTCTCCCTCTTCTGATCTTCTACATTGCAAAACCACCTCCTCTCCTCTCCATCATCTCCATTCCAAAACCACCGTCTCGCCTCTCCCTCTTCTCTATTGCAAGACCACCGTCGCTCCTCCCATCTTCCAAAGCTAGCATCGGACCACTCAGAAGGACATCTATGGAGAGGATGCAGCAGCAAATCAGGCAGATCGCTGGCGGCGACCAGGCAAATTTAGCCAGGTTGAAGGAGATCCTTAGTTGGTTTGACAATGAGTGGGAGATTTCAAGGAAGGTGCGGGCCATGTGGCAATGTATGCGAAAGAGCGAGACGGCGGCGATGAGGGCGGTGATGTACATGTACTCCTCGGCGGCAGTCACGCCGCAGTCCTTCGAGTTCATCGAGTATCTTCTCTGGGAAATGGAGCAGACAGATTCGCTCGAGGAGACAGTCAGGCGGAGGTGGTGGGCGTACAGGTCGAAGGTCGAGCACCCAGAGGATAACAAATTGATCGAGTATGGTGTGCCATTCGTGAGGGTGTAGAGCCAGCCGGAGCCACAGGAGTATTCGTTCTCCCACCACAAGAGGAGGCCGGATGGTGCGACATTGCTTCCCCGCCGTTATCCACGGTTCCCTTGACGCTCACCTCGTTTCAACGGCGGCGGTAGGGTTTAAGGTAAGCTTCGCACTAACCTAATCTTCCACCTGCTCATGCTTACAATCAGTGTGACAGCTAATGAAAATCATGCTTACAATCAGTCTCCGAGTACTACGCCAATCACCCTAAAATACCTCTGGACCTTTGGGTCAAAGTTGTGACACAGTGTACAAATAAATAAAAATAGATTGGTGCTTCTTTCAGAAAAGAGTACTCCCTAGAAAACTGTCAATATAAGCTACTAGTATTTGGTTAGAGGATTTGCTGCCGAGAAAGATCCGTCCACAGAGAGCGCCACACATCCCACTGGTGGTGGTGGATGCCAATGCATGCATGCAACATGGTTGGTGTCGGTAATTTTTACTTGGCACACCTTGCACTCTGCATATATGCCGGTTCCATACGTACATTTGTGCAGTTCCACCAAAATGCAGCTGAATAACCCTTTTTGCACAGATAATGAAAAATCGTGATTACATTATAGTGGCACTAGTTGATGAAACACACAAAATAAATAGAAGAAAATATTGCAATAGTATCATAGTATGCCATGCTGCGAGGGCGAGATGGGCCCTGCGACGCCTCATATGGTACGCCTCATACTGGACATCGTCCCAAGTCTCCCAGATACACCTTCTGCCAGTGATGAACATTAGTGTACAAAGATAGTACAAGGAGGCACCTTGAGACATTCAAATCTCTATTTTTGTACATATCAACTAAAATTAAGTTTGCAGAAATGCTTAAACATTAACAATGGGACTAGTTGATGAAACATACATTAACAAAGAGAAGCACTTTCTTTATCTACATTGGAAATGAAATGATAGAGATGACACTCGCTCTATTTTAACTGTATTATTACTTCCTTTTATCAGTGACACTAGGGTCGAGAAGGTGGCAAACGAGGTGTACCGTGCGTCGCAAGGATGGAGGCCGGGGGTGCTTAGACTGGGATGCTGAAGCTGGCTCTTTCAGCCACCAACATGGATGATTCAATTCATGGGACCTTTTGGTGCAGTTCACCTAAAATGAAGCAATGTCCCGTGAGCTAGCAGCTTCTTCTTCAATTTTTTTAAGAAAAGGGCTCCAGCCCCGGTTCCATTTCCATCAGAAAACGAAACCCACAGAGCTTCTTCTTCATTAGTTGCAATAAAATTGAGCAACATCAAGGTTGCTTGTGAAGCTCCTGGAATGCTCAACTATAATTTGGATATCATTTGTGCAGTTCAACTAAGATCGAGCGTGAAATGTATATCTCTGTTTGCACAAAAAAGGTGGAAAGGAGGGTGAATATAAAGTGATGGAACATGCATCAAATGAAAAGAAGCATGTTCCTTATCTGAATGGCAATCCTACAAGGACAGTAGCAATTTCTAAAGTAGTGGCATTGCTAGATATTAGTGTGGGCATTAGGATTAACTATGACAACCGTTAAATACGACATTACTTTGGGCACGGGAGAGTAGGCGGACCAGGACAGTTGCATTTCTAACAAAAAGAACAAACTTATCTTAATGGGAAATTTTAGCAGGACATGTAACGAAGTGCCATTGATTCATATTACTGGAGGCATTACATTGAAAACAACATTGGTTTAACGTGTCTTTACTTTTAACAGTGCGACTGCTACATTTTACCAGTGGCATTACATAAGAGTGGCTCGGGGCAACAAACATCAGAACAGGATATCTGGGTTGGTCCCATTTTTGTTCGGTATAGCCACCCTATATTGTGTGAGGCTAGCAAATCTAGTGTTGGACTTACTCTGTTGACTTGTCCCCCAGTCCCCACTTCCTTTCCTTTTTCAACCAATAGATCGGGTTTACATTGAGTTTGTACTGCGTTTCCCTTTATTTCCCTATTAGACCTAGAGGCCGGTTGGATAGCCAGTCTCTGCTACTTTTCGCCCCCATTATTTCCTCTTTCGACCAAGTCCTAGATTCGGTAACAAATCCTCCCCCACCCCACCCCCTTTCTTCCTTGTTTGACCCAAGTAGTACTAGATTCGAGTGCATGAACTAGTTTTACCTCTTAAACGTAAAAAAATTAGGTGGTTTTCAAACAGTCGATCGATCCTATCTATGAGGGGGCCTGAGAAATAGTAAAAAGATACAAATGCAGCGACGTTAGGAGCTTGGGAAGTAGAGCAAGGCCGGTTTCGAAGGAAGTTATACCTGATGGTCGCCGGGATGTCGCTAGGTGGGCGGTGGGAGGCCGGATCTGCCCACACTACGACAGCAAGGAAGAAGGGGTCGGAGGCCCTCCCTCGCCAGCGGTGCTTGGGAGAGAACGTCAAGGCAGGCTGATTGGGACACTCCCAACAGTGGGTAAGAGCCGTCGCCGAGGATGACCACGTGAATGTTGCACCTTCTTACCTTCCCCGGCGAAGAGGATCCGGCTGGATCTGTGACCAGCGGTGAGTAGAGAGAGAGTGTGTGTGTGGCCACCGCTGTCGTGTTTAGATCTGGAGAGGCCGAGACAGTGTGAAGAGAGCAACACTAGCAATCAAGCGCGGAGGCTCCTGCCTATATAGTGGAGTAGTACTAGTTTTCTTTTGTCTACCGGAGCCGGCTTGACCTCGTCAATGACTGTCGAGAAGTCTTCATGCACGTGGCCCGGAGGCGCAGTTGTCGTCATTTTGATCTGAAGCGCCGGATTATAACATATAACACGAAAAAGTGCCACATGACAAGAAATCATAACCTCACTGCCCAAAGGAGACAACATGAATCCCGATGGACAAACTAGAAGAGGAACAAAGCTCATATTAAAGATAAACTCGTAGAAAAGGGGTCCGTCGATAGATGTCCTAATTAACATAGCCGGCTTGACCTAGATGGCAGCCGAGTAGTCTTCGTGCATGTGCCCCCAATGACTAGCCCAACTCAGATGTCGCTGATTAACCCTCGCAGTGATCCGAAGCACATGACACCTAATTCTGCGAGATGACAAGAAACCTTTTTTTAGATTTCTCACCACAACTACAGCCATGTACAACACAGCCTACACGATATGTAGACGATATCCAATCCATGCGTGTCTGCTGGAGTCTGGTCACATGCATGGACGAACTGATCTTCCGTGTCTTGCAGGGATCGTCCAGGCACCAACATAGTACACCACTTCTCTAGTACTATCGCTCCTCTCCCTCTTCTATTAAGTCACCCGACTTGCGGTGCCGAGGAGTGTGCCTATGGTCGGTTCTCAATTACCGTCCCACATGTGTGTGCAAATGCAATATGACACGCGTTCCATTCGTAGAGCAGCGTGCCAGACTGACTGACCGTCTGGGTGTGGCGCGAACACGACGGGCGTGCTGTATACTCCATACATGTGTACCGCTGTTTTCTAGAGACTTTGCTCCATGGCACAATCCATGGATACAAAATTAGTATACTGTATAATATTTAAAAGTCGAGGGCGGGGCTTTTCCTGCGCGGTAGGCGGCGGGGCAGTTCCGCCTAATCGGTTCGATAGAGATGCGAGAAGACGAGGGAGTAGGCTGCTGCAAACGCAGGGCTGATTTGACAGCGAGTTACTGCTGGACAGGTGGGGCCCCATGATTTGACTTGCCATTATCATTTTAACTACGGCGCTACGACCGGCGTGAGTCTCCCGATTCCTGACCACCTCCATACAGGTGCCTCTCTCAATGCTCCACCATGTAGTAGAGGCTGTCTCTTGCATGAGAGCCCACTTCTCCACTTTTTCCTTGCCTCTCTTTCCTCCACATATGCAAAAATGCCATGTAAAGCGCACTATTGTACTTACTTGCTCCTACAGGTGCTTAAGCTTGCCACATAGGCATAAAGTCTGATGTGGCAAGTTAATCAAGAAGAGAGAGACTAGTTTGGTGACCCAAGGAAGAAACGGTGCTAAGCGCGTGTACCTAGGTGAAAAGAAAATTTTGAGTCTATAGCTAATTAAATGAAGCAAACTTAGCAACACCATTTCATTGGAAGAGGTCACTCCTTAGAAAATGCAAGAAATACTAGTACTCCCTGTGTCCCATAATATAAGAACGTTTTTGGCACTACACTAGTGTCAAAAACATTCTTATATTATGGGACGGAGGGAGTACGAAGAAAGAGATAGAGAGAAGTAAAAAAATACACATATAGCCAACCTTGTTGTAGTATGAGTGACTAAGTGATGACTATGTATGACATGCCAACATTAGATAGCCTAACGCACCGTGTTAAATCTCCAAGGGCGCGACCGCGCGAGCGATGCGACGGTCGTGGTAGGCGTGACCATGGTATGGTCTGCTGGCAGCCCTTGGATCTGAGATCAAGCGGTCGCATGCTAAGTTGCTGAAATTTGCAGAATAACCCTCCAGGATAGGATATTCACCCATAGGTCTAGAATCACGCCATGCAACCGTTCGATCTCAGATCCAAGGGCTCTCGGAAGCCCGTATCATGGGAGAATGGAAAGCCACTACCCTGCCATTCGCACGCTAGCAGTTCGCTCCTACTCATCCCCGCACGTCCTTTAATACTATGGTGGTTCGCTCCTAGTCGTCCCGTCCTTTCACATTGCAGCAGTTCCACTAATCCTAACCCTCCTCCCAAATCCATGGCGTCCCAAATCTCCATGATCGGCTGTGAGTACAAGGTTAGAACCATCACCGGCTATGAGTTCGACGTCATCTTCACCCGTTCTTCCGCGACGGTGAAAGGATGCCTTTCTCGCTTCAGGCGCATGTTCGAAGACTCAGATGATGAGTGGGTCGCTGGGCTAGATGTTGAGTACACCACAGTCCTGGGACGAGAGAAGGATCTAAAGGATGAAGAGAGGAAGAAGCCCGCCGTGATCCAGGTTTGCGTGCATGACTTATGCTTGGTGTACCACATATGCCATGCCGACGTTGAGTGCCTAGATTTTAAGGACTTCCTCGAGAGCAACCTAGTCAAATTCGTTACTGTAGACTTTGGTAACGACAAGAAGTCATGGGTCGGATAGGCCTTGTTGTAGGCAGCACCTTCGACCTCCAGAAGAATCGACTGGTGTCCTCTCGTCAGCCTTCAGTGCTGACCCTGGCAGGAGCCATGGTTCATCCTTCATACGGTAAACTGGAGAAACCTCCATACACGTTTCATCGTTATACATGGCAGCGGAATGTACTAGATATAGAACACATCCACTATGCTGCAATGGATGGCTACCTTTGTTTCAATATCTACAAGGGTTGGATGAAGAGCAACAGCCAAGTTGGCGGTTCAAGCAAAGAAGTATCGGCCAAGAGGAAGAGGGACAAGGACAAAGTCGAGGACGTGGATGAGGACTCCGAGTAAGGTGGCAGTGTCGTTGCTCGTGGTGGTTCTAATGCAGTGTCTACCGGAATAGTTGCAAAGTTTAATTTCAGGTGTGCTTAATTTAATTTGAGGGGTGTGTTGTGTTGAGCCCCCAGCAGAACTATGTTATGTCTCTTCTTGTTACTTTAACTCTTTAGTACGTACATACTAGTATTTCTTACATTTCATCTTTTAGTTGGTATAGTACTGCCACTCGTTTCTTCACATTATATACGTACAATATATATGCCCAACATCATATAGCCAGCGGTTTAGGTTTCAAAGAATTTCAGGGTGCTTAGTTTTGTCAAAGAATTCCATGATGCTTAGTTTTATTTGAGGGGTGGGTTGTGCTGGACACCATTATTGTGACTAGCCTTTTTAATAGTACTATATGCATAATTTGGCGACGAGCACTCTCTATATGTACCACCTTTTTTAATTTCAAGTTTTGCCCCATGGCGCAATCCATCGATACTACTGTTGTACAAAAGTATACATTTTTTAAAAGGCTAGAAGGCGGGGCAGTCTAGCTTGGTCGGTTTCACGAGAGGCGAGGGCCTTTGTGATTTGACGGATCATTACTGCTGGAAGGCGGGGCCTTGTGATTTGACTGCTCGTATAAATGCGCCGAAGACCTGAGGAGGAGCAAAGAACAGTGCGGTATACTCAAGTTTTCCACTGGAGTAGTACTGCGACGGAGGAGCACGAAACACCGCAGGCCAGTGCCATATGGCGATAAAAATGATCTAAATTGCTAGTCATCTCATTGTTAGCATTGTGGTATTCATTCCCTAAAAAAAGCATTGTTCTATTCATGCCTCGCAGAGAACGTGACATGTGCGGCGAAACACCCGAAGCAAAAGATGAAACACAAGAGCAAAAGAAGAAGGAAGATTATCACCCCAAATGATCTAATTCGCCGTGGAGTCGTAACTGCTTCTTCATCGCCTCCACGACCTCCATCTCCTTGCGCGTCTCCTCCGCCATCTTCTTCATTCTGTCCATGACGCGGGATTTCTCGACGCGAGCCTTCATCATATGTTCCACGGCCGCATTATGTACCTTGACAGCAGCCGGGTGCTCGATGTGGAGCTTCGCCAACTCCTCCTTCTGTTCCATGACGAGGGCCTGCAGCATCTTCATCGAGGAACTACTATTCTCATGCAGCTTCTTCCAGCCGGCGTTCTTCTCCTTCAATAGGTCGATCTCGTGGCAGAGCTTCGCCTTGTCCTCCTGAAGTCGCAGGATTTCGTCGGTCACCTTCTTCTCCGAGGCAATGCTCTTCTTCAGCAGCATCACCAAGCCGGCGGTCAACTCCCCCTGCTTATTGAGCTCAGTGGGCATGTCGTCGAGGATCTCCTTCAGCAACTCCATCAAGCCTTGGGTGAACTCCTTCTGCTTATTGAGGTGCTTATTGAGCTGATTGGGCATGTTGTTGAGGGATAACAACTCCAGCTGCGCCGGCTCGGCATGTTCGCCTCCGCGGCTAGGGCGCTCCTAGGAGCCATCGCCGGCCCGTGAGAGATATTTCGAGGTCTCTGCGTGGTGGCGAGCCCTCTTTTTTTTGTAGCCTTGGTTGCCGCTCCCTTGTTACGAGTAGTTCTCGACCTAGAGCTCTGCTCACCAGCCATGGCAACGACGGACGAAGAAGAAGCACTTATGAGGAGGAAAGGTAGAGTAATTTTCGGTTAGGTAGTTCCCCTTTTTATAACCTAAGTACTAGCACTAGTACTAATACCTGCATAGTGGGAACACGTTCAGGTTTGGTACGTACTAGTAGGTGTGAGCAGGCTTTCGAATGTGATGGGAACAAGGTAAAGATTAATTGATGGTTTTGGTTTCGAGGCTCGAAACGGCTCCCGATGAGTTTAGCGGAACATAAATTTCAAGTACTACACTGCTCAAATGCGTAGATATTATGTTATTGTCAAAAATTGGCACAAAATACGAAGGAGACCAATGGAAGTACTACTAGCAACCCACGATTTAACTACTCGCATGCGCGTAGTGGGGTAATAATGTCTTTCTTCCGCCCTCACGTCCACTCAATTTGCATGCGTTGTATTAATTGACCATCAATGAAGTGAACGACTTTACATGCGTCAAATTATCACATGGGGTGGATCTTGGTACAAAATTGCGTCCGCCCGTGTACCCACGTGTGCGTGTGAGGGAATGAGTGTGTGCGTGGCGTGCATGCACATCTTTACTTCGTGCATGTACCGCCAGTATGACTCAAGGAGGACAAGTACATTCTTCTGGAACCAGCAGCATGTCACTGTGATCAATCCACGCAAGGAGGTCGCGACAACGGCTCCACATGTGCCACGTGGCTTCATGAACTATAAGAGAGACACTGTGTAGCGTGCCATTGGTATTCTAATTTATGTGTTTTTCACATACTCGAAGTACTAGTAAGGTACATGTGCATTGCACGCATTAGATTTTGCAACCAAATTATGAATAAATACCACACTATAGCATGTAAGCTCTGAGTCATATATGCCTGATGTAGCCCTTCGTTTAATTCTTATAGTTCATCTCATTCAAAATCAATTAGTTTTTATAAAAAGGCTAAGAACGCGGGGATAGGAAAAACATGGGATTATAGTGGAATGTCGTCTTGAATCCTACAGGATTGTACGAGTGTTTGATTGTGCATAGAAAAAACGCAGAATTCTTTCAAAGAGGTTTGAGTGGATGGGATGTTTCCTATGAAATCTAGTGCAAATGAATCATATGGAAAAATTCCTATGGTTTACAATCGTACGAATCAAACAACCAAGATAGGAAAAATTCCTAATGATTAGAATCCTCCAAAATTCCTTTGAGAATCCTTTGAATCAAAGAAGCCATTAATCTATTTTATGATTCATGGAATTGTGTGTTGTAAAGCATAAAGTAAAAACAAATAATGGCAATTCAACTAGAAAAAAAGTTTGGGCAGTTATGATATGGAAGATTCTAGAACAAAAGAGAACCACTGTTGTTTTGCGGTTTGTGCATTATG
Source organism: Triticum aestivum (assembly GCF_018294505.1). Lineage (NCBI taxonomy): Eukaryota > Viridiplantae > Streptophyta > Magnoliopsida > Poales > Poaceae > Triticum > Triticum aestivum. Next base: position 192,803,957 of record NC_057801.1, read on the forward strand.
CTTAAGTTCAACCATGGAGTCTGCTAGATTGTACATGTGGCAAAATCCGGTGGGGGCTAGAAGATGGTGCGAGGGGCCGAGTGGAGGGAGACTATGAAGGAATGCACAAATGCGAGATCGATATTTAGAGAGGGGGCGAGAATGTGCGTTGTTGCACGCAGTGGTGGAGCCATGAAAAATAAATGAGCTAGGGGGCCAAGCATTGCTAATCCTTTACGAGGAGGGTCAATTCATGAACTTAAACCATTTTTAGCAGCAATTGTCTAATGATCACATTCATATTAGCCTCGATATATAGTGATGTTAGGGGGGGCAGGGCCCTTACTACCCCCTGTCTTCGCCATTGTGCACGCGTCTGAGAGATGAAGCGGAAGGCATGGACGATGAGAGGGGGACGTTGGATATATAATTAATGTGGGTGTATTAGCTATATATGTTAATCCTATATAGAGAGGTATAGATTGATCGATGTGGACGTGGCAAAGAGGGTGAGACCTCACTGGATATATCGATTGATCGGTTTGTGTGGAAAACTATGAAAGACCTAGCTATATACACACATACATAGAGGAACATCGATCGTTGTGCATGCACGCGTGAGAGATAAAGAATGCCCGATATGATGGAGAGGGGGATGTGTGTGGGTGTGTGCCTTCATGGGAGACTGTCCTGAAGAAAAAGATTGCATGCGTGCGATGGATAATGCCGACTAGTAGTGTGTGTGCATGCATGCACGAGAGAAAGTTAGTGGTACAATTATAAAGAGAAGACTATTGTGTGGGTGTAAAATACTAGGTGAGGTCATAATCAATGTAAAGTTGAATTCAAATATTTGAATAAGAGATCCTGATGTTTGAAACCCATGCATGCATGAATATAACGGAGATCTGCGCGGTGTGGTTTGGAAACGAGCATGTTGTAATGTATACACATTGAACAAGGTCACACTGATTTGAATTTGAGATACCGATGGCAGACCTCATTTGGCCACTACCCTGCCATTCGCACGCTGGCAATTCGCTCCTACTCGTCCCCGCACGTCCTTTAATACTACGGCGGTTCGCTCCTAGTCGTCCCGTCCTTTCACATTGCGGCAGTTCTACTAATCCTAACCCTCCTCCCAAATCCATGGCATCCCAAATCTCCACGATCGGCAGTGAGTATAAGGTTAGAACCATCACCGGCGATGAGTTCGATGTCATCTACACCCATTCTTCTGCGACGGTGAAAGGATGCCTTTCTCGCTTCAGACGCATGTTCGAATACTCAGATGATGAGTGGGTCGCTGGGCTAGATGTTGAGTACACCACAGTCCTAGGACGAGAGAAGGATCTAAAGGATGAAGAGAGGAAGAAGCCCGCCGTGATCCAGGCTTGCGTGCATGACTTATGCTTGGTGTACCACATATGCCATGCCGACGTTGAGTGCCTAGATTTTAAGGACTACCTCGAGAGCAACCTAGTCAAATTTGTTACTGTAGACTTTGGTAACGACAAAGAAGTCCTAGGTCGGATAGGCCTCGTTGTAGGCAGCACCTTCGACCTCCAGAAGAATCGGCTGGTGTCCTCTCGTCAGCCTTCAATGCTGACCCTGGCAGGAGCCATGGTTCATCCTTCGTACAGTAAACTGGAGAAACCTCCATACACGTTTCATCGTTATGCATGGCAACGGAATGTACTAGATATAGACCACATCCACTACGCTGCAATGGATGGATACCTTTGTTTCAATATCTTCAAGGGTTGGATGAAGAGGAACAGCCAAGTTGGCAGTTCAAGCAAAGAAGTATCGGCCAAGAGGAAGAGGGACAAGGACGAAGTCGAGGACGTGGACGAGGACTCCGAGTAAGGTGGCAGTGTTGTTGCTCATGGTGGTTCTAATGCAGTGTCTACCGGAATAGTTGCAAAGTTTAATTTCAGGTGTGCTTAATTTAATTTGAGGGGTGTGTTGTGTTGAGCCCCCAGCAGAACTATGTTATGTTTCTTCTTGTTACTTTAACTCTTTAGTACGTACATACTAGTATTTCTTACATTTCATCTTTTAGTTGGTATAGTACTGCCACTCTTTTCTTCACATTATATACGTAAAATATATATGGCCAACATCATATAGCCAACGGTTTAGTTGTCAAAGAATTTCAGGGTGCTTAGTTTTGTCAAAGAATTCCATGATGCTTAGTTTTATTTGAGGGGTGGGTTGTGCTGGACACCATTATTGTGACTAGCCTTTTTAATAGTACTATATGCATAATTTGGCGACGAGCGCTCTCTATGTGTACCACCTTTTTTTAATTTCAAGTTTTGCCCCATGGCGCAATCCATCGATACTACTGCTATACAAAAGTATACATTTTTTAAAAGGCTAGAGGGCGGGGCAGTCTAGCTTGGTCGGTTTCACGAGAGGCGAGGGCCTTTGTGATTTGACGGCTCATTACTGCTGGAAGGCGGGGCCTTGTGATTTGACTGCTCGTATAAATGCGCCGATGACCTGAGGAGGAGCAAAGAACCGTGCGGTATACTCAACTTTTCCACTGGAGTAGTACTGTGACGGAGGAGCACGAAACACGGCAGGCCAGTGCCATATGGCGATAAAAATGATCTAATTTGCTAGTCATCTCATTGTTACATTGTTGTATTCATTCCCTAAAAAAAGCATTGTTCTATTCATGCCTCCCACAGAACGTGACACGTGCGGCGAAACACCCGAAGCAAAAGATGAAACACATGAGCAAAAGAAGAAGGAAGATTATCACCCCAAATGATCTAATTCGCCGCGGAGTCGTAACTGCTTCTTCATCGCCTCCACGACCTCCATCTCCTTGCGCGTCTCCTCCGTCATCTTCTTCATTCTGTCCATGACGCGGGATTTCTCGACGCGAGCCTTCATCATCTGTTCCACGGCCGCATTACGTACCTTGACAGCAGCCGGGTGCTTGATGTGGAGCTTCGCCAACTCCTCCTTCTGTTCCATGACGAGGGCCTGCAGCATCTTCATCGAGGAACTACTATTCTCATGCAACTTCTTCCAGCCGGCGTTCTTCTCCTTCAATAGGTCGATCTCGTGGCAGAGCTTTGCCTTGTCCTCCTGAAGTCGCAGGATTTCGCCGGTCGCCTTCTTCTCCGAGGAAATGCTCTTCTTCAGCAGCATCACCAAGCTGGCGGTCAACTCCCCCTGCTTATTGAGCTCAGCGGGCATGTCATCGAGGGTCTCCTTCAGCAACTCCATCAAGCCTTGGGTGAACTCCTTCTGCTTATTGAGGTGCTTATTGAGCTGATCGGGCATGCCGTCGAGGGATAACGACTCCAGCTGCGCTGGCTCGGCATGTTCGCCTCCGCGGCTAGGGCGCTCCTAGGAGCCATCGCCGACCCGTGAGAGATCTTTCGAGGTCTCTGCGTGACGCCGAGCCCTCTTTTTTTCGCAGCCTTGGTTGCCGCTCCCTTGTTACGAGTAGTTCTCGACCTAGAGCTCTGCTCACTGGCCATGGCAACGACGGACGAAGAAGAAGCACTTATGAGGAGGAAAGGTAGAGTAATTTTCGGTTAGGTAGTTCCCCTTTTTATAACCTAAGTACTAGCACTAGTACTAATACCTGCATGGTGGGAACACGTTCAGGTTTGGTACGTACTATTAGGTATGAGCAGGCTTTCGAATGTGATGGGAACAAGGTAAAGATTAATTGATGGTTTTGGTTTCGAGGCCCGAAACGGCTACCGATGAGTTTAGCGGAACATAAATTTCAAGTACTACACTGCTCAAATGCGTAAATATTATGTTACCGTCAAAAATTGGCACAAAATACGAAGGAGACCAATGGAAGTACTACTAGCAACCCATGATTTAACTACTCGCATGCGCGCAGTGGAGTAATAATGTCTTTCTTCCGCCGTCACGTCCACTCAATTTGCATGCGCTGTATTAATTGACCATTAATGAAGTGAACGACTTTACACGCGTCAAATTATCACATGGGGTGGATCTTGGTACAAAATTGCGTCCGCCCATGTACCCACGTGTGCGTGTGAGGGAATGAGTGTGTGTGTGGCGTGCGTGCACATCTTTACTTCGTGCATGTACCGCCAGTATGACTCAGGGAGGACGAGTACATTCTTCTGGAACCAGCAGCATGTCACTGTGATAAATCCACGCAAGGAGGTCGCGACAACACGTCCACATGTGCCACGTGGCTTCATGAACTATAAGAGAGACACTGTGTAGCGTGCCATTGGTATTCTAATTTACGTGTTTTGCACATACTTGAAGTTTTGCACATATTCTAACAACATCATGATAGTTCTGCTGAAAACAGCGTCAGTCCAGGTTAGTTTCATTCAAATCATGCAAGTTAGAGTCCAAAACAAGGGCAAAAGTGTTTGGAAAAGTAGATATATTGGAGACGTATCAACTCCCCCAAGCTTAAACCTTTGCTTGTCCTCAAGCAATTCAGTTGATAAACTGAAAGTGATAAAGAAAAACTTTTACAAACTCTGTTTGCTCTTGTTGTTGTAACATGAAAATCCAGCATTCAAGTTTCAGCAAATATTACGAACTAACCATACTCACAATAACACATACGTCTCACAATTACTCATATCAATAACATAATCAGCTAGCGAGCCATAATAATAAAACTTGGATGACAACACTTTCTCAAAATAATCATAACATGATATAACAAAATTGTATCTCGCTAGCTCTTTCTGAGACCGCAAAACATAAATGTAGAGCACCTTTAAAGATCAAGGACTGACTAAACATTGTAATTCATGGTAAAAGAGATCCAGTCAAGTCATACCCAATATAAACCAATAATAATGAATGCAAATGACAGTGTGCTCTCCAGCGGGTGCTTTTTAATAAGAAGGGTGATGACTCAACATAAAAGTAAATAGATAGGCCCTTCGTAGAGGGAAGCAGGGATTTTTAGAGGTGCCAGAGCTCGATTTTAGAATAGAGATTGAATAACATTTTGAGCGCCATACTTTTGCTGTCAACGCAACAACTATGAGATGGATGTATCTTCTATACTACATGCATTATAGGCAGTTCCCAAACAGAATGGTAAAGGTTTATACTCCCCCAACCACCAACAAGCATCAATCCATGGCTTGCTTGAAACAACGAGTGCCTCCAACATACAACAACCCTGGGGGAGTTTTGTTTAATTATTTTGATTTGTTGATCTTTTTGGATCATGGGACTGGGCATCCCGGTTACTGGCCCTTTCTCGTGAATGAGGAGCGGAGTCCACTCCTCGTGAGAATAACCCACCTAGCATGGAAGATATAGGCAGCCCTAGTTGTAACATGAGTTGCTCGAGCATACAAAACAGAATTTCATTTGAAGGTTTGGAGTTTGGCACATACAAATTTACTTGGAACGGCAGGTAAATACCACATATAGGAAGGTATGGTGGACTCATATGGAACAACTTTGGGGTTTAAGGAGTTTGGATGCACAAGCAGTATTCCCGCTTAGTACAGGTGAAGGCTAGCAAAAGACTGGGAAGCGACCAACTAAGAGAGCGACAACAATCGTACACATGCATTAAAATTAATTTACACCGAGTACAAGCATGAGTAGGATATAATCCACCATGAACATAAATATCATGAAGGCTATGTTGATTTGATTCAACTACATGCATGAACATGTGCCAAGTCGAGTCACTCAATTCATTCAAAGGAGGATACCATCCCATCATATCACATCATAATCATTCTAATAGCATGTTGGCACGCAAGGTAAACCATTATAACTCATAGCTAATCAAGCATGGCACAAGCAACTATAATCGCTAAATGTCATTGCAAATATGTTTACTTCATAATAGCTGACTCAGGAACGATGAATCATCATATTTACAAAAACAAGAGAGGTCGAGTTCATACCAGCTTTTCTCATCCCAATAAGTCCATCGTATATCGTCATTATTGCCTTTCACTCGCACGACCGAACGATGGGCATAATAATAAGAGTGCACGTGCATTGGACTAAGCTGGAATCTGCAAGCATTCAACTCAAGAGAGAAGACAAGTAATATGGGATCTAAGTTAAATAAACAATCATGCATATAAGAGCCACTAAACATTTTCAATATGGTCTTCTCAACCCCCCAAAAGAAAGAAAAGAAAATGAAACTATTTACACGGGAAAGCTCCCAACAAGTAAAAGAGGAACGAGAAATCTTTTTGGGTTTTCATTTTAATTTCTACTACAAGCAAGGAAATTAAACTAACTATTTTTTTTTTGGTTTTTCTTAAGGTTTATCAAACACACAAGAAGAAAGCTGGAAAAAAGAAATTTAAACAAACATGGATAATACAATGAAAGAGTATGAGCACCGGCGACTATTGTGTGAACATGAATGTAAAGTCAGTGAGAAATACGTACTCCCCCAAGCTTAGGCTTTTGGCCTAAGTTAGTCTGATACTAAGGACCGCCGCTACTCTCCCTGGTGTAGTGGGAGGTGTAATCAGGATACCACTGGCTGGTCATCTCCGGATCCCACTGGACAGATGATGCACGATAAGGGTCCAGCTCAGGTTCCGGCTCAGGTTCAGGTTCTGGAGTAAAAGCTTGGGCTAGATGGTTGTTCACCGCTTCCGGCGTGACAAGGCGCTTTTCTGCAAGCAAATCAAATAACAGAGGTGCAGGCAAAATAATAAACTCAAAGTGTTTCTTATTGAATCTAAGTCTATACAAGAGCATTTTCTCTTCGTTGTCAACAATAAACTTGTGTGCTACCATGCTCTTGTAATCTAAAATGTGAGGAGGTAATTTTGTCTCCTCCTCCTCAAGGTGCCTAATGGGTATATGAAAGTGTTCAGCAAGGCGTGCAGCATAGATACCTCCAAATATGGGGCCTTTTGTACAATTCAGGGCTAGCCGTTTAGCAACAACGACACCCATACTAAAAGTATTGTCTCCCAGCAAAGCAGTTGAAGAATAATAATATCGGGAACGCTCAAATTTCCACTATTTCCACGACCAATCAAGCATCTACTAGCAAATATAGCAAAGTAGTGTAAAACAGGAAAGTGTATGCTAGAGACTTTTGCCTCAGAGCCCTTCTTTGGCTCTTGTACATCAATAATTTTAACGAAGCCATCCACATCTTCACAATGGGGTTCCTCTAATTCTCCCTCATAAGGTATCCTACATACCGCACAAAAATGACGTAAAGACATTTCTTTGAATTCATCATATAAATGAAATGATACTGCAGGCGGTGACTTCTTAGGATAATAATAAAAGTTTTGCACAAAAGTATTGGTAAGTAAGAGATACTGATCGATTCGGTCGTTCATGAAACCAGTGAGGCCTGCAGTCCCGATTAAAGCATAAAAGTCTTCATGAATTCCGTCTTCTTTCAAGAAATCCTCACACGGCCATTCACACGACCGTACTTCCGCTAGGCGAGGAAGATTATACTTGGGTTTTCCTTCTCTTTGTCTTGTTTTTCCTTAGAGCTTTGGCTAGAAGAGCCTTTAAAGAGCCTCCTTAACATTTTTTGAAAATTTCTGAAATTTTAGTAACCTCCAAATAAAAGTGAATAAAACTAAACAAGATTGATAGCAACTACTCCTACAAGTGCCTAGAGCCTATATCATGCATTGGAATTGCTTGGGACCTCAAAAATTTAACATGCAAGCCCAAGAACATGGTCACCTATGCAGCAAAAATTTGCAATGAATAAAGCACTAGAACAAAAACTAATTGGACCAATGGAGGAATCACATACCAAGCAACAATCTCCCAGAGCAGTTTTGTGAATGGAGCTTTGAGCTAAGAGATCGAAAATCACAGCAAAACGAGCTAGAACTCGGGCTTGAGCTGGATGGGGATTTTTTTTTGGGTAGAAGATGAAGTGTGTGGGTGCTGGCGTAAGTGGAGGGGGGCCACCAGGGGCCCACAAGATAGGGGGGCACCCTACAGGGGGGGCGCCCTCCTCTCTCGTGGCCTGGTGCTTGGCCCTCCTGCAGTGTTTTCAGTGCCTAAAATCCTCAAATATTCCAGAAAAAATCATACTAAATTTGCAGGGCATTTGGAGAATTTTTATTTTTGGAATATTTTTTAATGCACGGATAATTCAGAAAATATACGGATAATACTATTTTGCTTTATTTATTCTAAATAACAGAAAGTAAAAAGAGGGTACAGAAGGTTGTGCCTTCTAGTTTCATCCATCTCGTGACCATCACAATGAATCCACTAACAAGGTTGATCAAGTCTTGTTACCAAACTCATTCCGAATAACACGGAACCGGAGAAATTTCGAATAACACTAAGTTACCTCAACAGGGATATGAAAATCCCCAACAATAAGAATATCATACTTTTTCTTGACAGTAGGGAGAGGAAATTCAAAACCTCCAAAAATAATAGTTGGAACTTGTCCAATAGAATTGATGCTATGAACTTGAGATTGTTTCCTCGGAAAGTGTACCATATGCTCATTACCATTAACATGAAAAGTGACATTGCCTTTGTTGCAATCAATAACAACCCCTGCAGTATTAAGAAAAGGTCTACCAAGGTTAATAGACATACTATCGTCCTCGGGGATATCACGAATAACAAAGTACGTTAAGATAGTGACATTTGCAACCACAACAGGCACATCCTCACAAATACCGACAGGTATAGCAGTTGATTTATCAGCCATTTGCAAAGATATTTCAATAGGTGTCAACTTATTCAATTCAAGTCTACGATATAAAGAGAGAGGCATAAAACTAACACCGGCTCCAAGATCACATAAAGCAGTTCTAACATAATTTCTTTTAATAGAGCATGGTATAGTTGGTACACCCGGATCTCCAAGTTTCTTCGGTATTCCACCCTTAAAAGTGTAATTAGCAAGCATGGTGGAAATTTCAGCTTCAGGTGTCTTTCTTTTATTTGTGATGATATCCTTCATATACTTAGCATAAGGATTTACTTTAAGCATATCAGTTAAGCGCATACGTAAGAAAATAGGTCTAATCATTTCAGCAAAGCGCTCAAAATCTTCATCATCCTTTGACTTGGATGGTTTAGGAGGAAAGGGCATGGGTTTCTGAACCCATGGTTCTCTTTCTTTATCGTGCTTCCTCGCAACAAAATCTCTCTTATCATAACGTTGATTCTTTGATTGTGGGTTATCAAGATCAACAGTAGGTTCAATCTCTACATCATTGTCTTTGCTAGGTGGAGCATCAACATGAACATTATCATTAACATTATCACTAGGTTCATGTTCATCACCTGATTGTGTTTTAGCATCAGAAATAGAAATATCATTGGGATTCTCAGGTGTGTCTACAGTAGGTTCACTAGAAGCATGCAAAGTTCTATCATTTTTCTTCTTCTTCTTTTTAGAAGAACCAGGTGCCTCTAAATTATTTCTCTAAGAATCTTGCTCGATTCTCTTAGGGTGGCCTTCAGGATACAATGGTTCCTGAGTCATTCTACCAGTTCTAGTAGCCACTCTAACTGCAAAGTCATTTTTATTATTTAATTCATCAAGCAAATCATTTTGAGCTTTAAGTACTTGCTCAGCTTGTGTAGCAACCATAGACGCATATTTGCTAACATGGTGAAGTTCATCTTTAACTCTAGCCAGATTATCACCTACGCGTCCTATCTTGAAAGCATTATTCTTTAACTCTCTACCAACATAAGCACTAAAACTTTCTTGTCTAGCCATAAAGTCATCAAATTCATCTAAGCATGGGCTATGAAATTTAGTAGAAGGTATTTCAATATTATCATATCTATAGAGAGAATTTACCTTTACTACCTATGTCGGGTTATCAAGACAATGTGGTTCTTCAGGCGATATATTAAGACCATGTATTTCTTCAATAGGAGGTAAATTATTAACATCTTCAGCTTTAATACCTTTTTCTTTCATTGATTTCTTTGCCTCTTGCATATCTTCAGGACCGAGAAATAAAACACCTCTCTTCTTCGGAGTGGGTTTAGGAATAGGCTCAGGAGTTGGCTCAATTGGTTCAGGAATTACTTCAGGAACTGGCTCGGGAAGAGTCCAATTATTTTCATTAGTCAACATATTATTCAATAATATTTCAGCTTTGTCGACTGTTCTTTCCCTGAAAACACAACCAGCACAACTATCCAAGTAGTCCTTGGAATCATCGGTTAGTCCATTATAAAAGATATTAGGTATTTCATTTTTCTTAAGAGGATGATCGGGCAAAGCATTAAGTAACTGGAGAAGCCTCCCCCAAGCTTGTGGGAGACTCTCTTCTTTGATTTGCACAAAATTATATATTTCCCGCAAGGCAGCTTGTTTCTTATGAGCATGGAAATATTTAGCAGAGAAGTAATAAATCATATCCTGGGGACTACGCACACAACCAGGAGCAAGAGAATTATACCAAGTCTTAGCATCACCCTTTAATGAGAAAGGAAATATCTTAAGGATATATAAATAGCGAGACTTCTCATCATTAGTAAATAGGGTGGCTATATCATTCAGCTTGCTAAGATGTGCCACAATAGTTTCAGATTCAAGGCCATAAAAAGGATCAGATTCAACTAAAGTAATAATATCAGGATCAATAGAGAATTCGTCATCCTTATCAGTAACACAGATAGGTGAAGTAGCAAAATCAGGATCGGGTTTCATTCTAGCATTAAGAGACTGTTGCTTCCATTTAGCTAATAATTTCTTAAGATCATTTCTATCATTGCAAGCAAGAATCTTCATAGCAGCTTTTTCATTCATAACGTAACTGAGGGAGTCCTGGACTAGGGGTTGTCCGGATAGCTGGACTATCATCATCGGCCGGACTCCAAGACTATGAAGATACAAGATTGAAGACTTCGTCCCGTGTCCGGATGGGACTTTCCTTGGCGTGGAAGGCAAGCTTGGCGATACGGATATGTAGATCTCCTACCATTGTAACCGACTCTGTGTAACCCTAGCCCTCTCCGGTGTTATAAACCGGAGGGTTTTAGTCCGTAGGACACACAACCATTACAACAATCATACCATAGGCTAGCTTCTAGGGTTTAGCCTCCTTGATCTCGTGGTAGATCCACTCTTGTACTACCCATATCATCAATATCAATCAAGCAGGAGTAGGGTTTTACCTCCATCGAGAGGGCCCGAACCTGGGTAAAAACATTGTGTCCCTTGTCTCCTGTTACCATCCGCCTAGACGCATAGTTCGGGACCCCCTACCCGAGATCCGCCGGTTTTAACACCGACAATGGTGCTTTCATTGAGAGTTCCTCTGTGTCGTCACCGATAGGCTTGATGGCTTCTTCAATCAACAACAACGCCGTCCAGGGTGAGACTTTTCTCCCCAGACAGATCTTCGTGTTCGGCGGCTTTGCACTGCGGGCCAATTCGCTTGGCCATCTGGAGCAGATCGAAAGCTACGCCCCTGGCCATCAGGTCAGGTTTGGAAGCCTAAACTTCACGGCTGACATCTGCGGAGACTTGATCTTCGATGGATTCGAGCCACATCCGAGCGTGCCGCACTGTCACGATGAGCATGATCTAGCTCTGCCGCCCGATAGTACCTTGGAGGCCGCACACGAATCCGCTCCAACCCATAGTTCGGAGCCGACCGCGCACACCGAGGACCGGTGGCTGGACACCGCCTCGGGAGCTGCAACTTCTACGGCGATGGAGCCGAATACTGACCTTGTCCCTTACAAAGCTCGTGACTCCGAGGTACCGGACTCCTTGCCGGACTCCGAACCTCCTGCGCCCCTGCCAACCGAATCCGATTGGGCGCCGATCATGGAGTTCACCGCTGCGGACATCTTTCAGCACTCGCCCTTTGGCGACATCCTGAACTCACTAAAGCACCTCTCGTTATCAGGAGAACCCTGGCCGGACTGCGGTCAGGATGGTTGGGATGCGGACGACGAAGAAATTCAAAGCCCACCCACCACCCACTTTGTAGCCACTGTCGACAATCCAAGACATCGATGGTATGGACGACGATGCCGGAGACGATCAAGAACCAGCGCCTACAGGGCACTGGAAGACCACCTCGTCATACGACATATACATGGTGGACACCCCAAAGGATGGGGACGGCGAAGAAGCAGCGGAGGCAGATTCCTCTAAGAAATAGCCCAAGCGTCGACGTCAGCGGTGCTGCTCTAAATCCCGCCACAGCAAGAATGGAGATTCCGGCACCGGAGATAATAACACCCCAGAGAGTGCCGAAGACAACCCCCTCCAGCAAGATTCAGCACAGGAGGACGGGGAAGCCAGCCCTCGAGAGAGAGCGGCAGACGAGGAGGATGAAAATTACATGCCTCCCTCTGGAGACGAGGCAAGCCTCAACGACGACGAATTCGTCGTGCCCGAGGATCCCGTCGAACAAGAGCGTTTTAAACGCAGGCTTATCGCCACGGCAAATAGCATAAAGAAAAATCAGCAACAGCTTCAAGCTGATCAAGACCTGCTGGCCAACAGATGGACCGAGGTCCTCGCGGCCGAATAGTATGAACTCGAACGCCCCTCCAAAAGCTACCCAAAATGCAAGTTGCTCTCCCGACTAGAGGAGGAAGCATAAAAACCTTCATCACCAGCGCACAATACGGCAGACCGACCACCCCGTTGCCGCGACAGAGAGGCATCTAGGCCCTCCATCAGACCGTACCCCGGCATCATTCGAAAAGTACGAAGCCACGAGGGAATGCGCCGGACTTGCGAGACATATTGGAGGACAAGGCAAAACAATCAAGATCTATCTACGGATCACGTGGGCGCCCCACAATCCACGACGACTACCGTCGCGCCGGATACAGCAACTCCGGCCGGGCCGAACACAGCAGACAAAGCTCCCTTGAGCTACGTCGTGATATTGCCCAGTAGAGAGGCGTCGCACACCCACTCTACTTCACAGACGAAGTAATGGATCATCAAATCCCTGAAGGGTTCAAACCCATAAACATTGAATCCTACGATGGCACAACAGACCCCGCGGTTTGGATCGAGGATTATCTCCTACATATCCATATGGCCCGCGGTGACGATCTCCACGCCATCAAATATCTCCCACTCAAGCTTAAAGGACCAGCTCGGCATTGGCTTAACAGCTTGCCAGCAGAATTAATTGGGTGTTGGGAGGACCTGGAAGCCGCATTCCTTGACAACTTCCAGGGCACATATGTGCGACCACCAGACACCGATGACCTAAGCCACATAATTCAGCAGCCAGACGAATCTGCCAGACAATTTTGGACACGGTTCCTCACAAAGAAAAATCAAATCGTCGACTGTCCGGATGCAGAGGCCCTCGCAGCCTTCAAACATAACATCCGCGACGAGTGGCTGGCCCGACACCTAGGACAGGAAAAGCCGAAATCCATGGCAGCCCTCACATCACTCATGACCCGCTTCTGTGTGGGAGAGGACAGCTGGCTAGCTCGCAGTAACAACCTCAGCAAAAATTCTGGCAGTCCGGACAACAAGGACCACAATGGCAGGTCGCGTTGCAACAAAAACAAACGTCGCGTTAACGGCGACAACACTGAAGATACGGCAGTCAATGCAGGATTCAGAGGCTCTAAACCCGGTCAGCGGAAAAAGCCATTCAAAAGAACTACTCCGGGTCCGTCCAATTTGGACCGAATACTCGATCGCTCTTGCCAGATACATGGCACCCCCGAAAAGCCAGCCAACCACACCAACAGGGATTGTTGGGTATTCAAGCAGGCAGGCAAGTTAATTCCCGAAAACAATGACAAGGGGCTGCACAGCGATGACGAGGAAGAGACTCGGCCGCCGAACAGTAGAGGACAGAAGGGTTTCCCCCCACAAGTGCGGACGGTATACATGATATACGCAACCCATATACCCAAGAGGGAGCGGAAGCGTGCACTTAGGGACGTATATGCGATGGAGCCAGTCGCCCCGAAGTTCAATCCATGGTCCTCTTGCCCGATCACTTTCGATTGAAGGGACCACCCGACCAGTATCCGCCATGGCGGATTCACCGCATTGGCCCAATCGTCGATGGATTTCACCTCACTAGAGTCCTGATGGACGGCGGTAGCAGCCTGAACCTGCTTTATCAGGATACAGTGCGCAAGATGGGCATAGACCCCTCAAGGATTAAACCTACAAAGACGACCTTCAAAGGTGTCATACTAGGTGTTGAGGCCAATTGTACAGGCTCAGTCACACTGGAAGTGGTCTTCGGATCCCTAGATAATTTCCGAAGCGAGGAGTTAATCTTCGACATAGTCCCGTTCCGAAGTGGCTATCACGCTCTACTCTGACGAACCGCGTTTGCAAAATTCAACGCGGTGCCGCATTAAGCATACCTCAAGCTCAAGATGCCAGGCCCTCGTGGAGTCATCACGGTCAACGGAAACACTGAACGCTCCCTCCGAATGGAGCAACACACAGCGGCTCTCGCGGCAGAAGTACAGAGCAGCCTCTTAAGGCAATTCTCGAGTCCGGCCGTTAAACGACCAGACATGGCCAAACGCGCCCGGAGTAACATACATCAAAACCACCTGGCACGTTCCGAGCACGCGTAGCAATGCGGCCCCAACCCCAGCCCTCCCATGACTGCAAGACTAGCCCTTCGCGTACATCATTACGCTCGAGAGATACCATGGGCATAGGGGGAGGGGCACGACCATGACAGGCCCAGAGTGCGGCTTAACCACACCAGGGGCTCCCAAGTGTGTCACTCTTTTTTTCTTTTTTTTTATTTTTTCCACAGGACTCCGTTCACTAGAGGCCCTGTCCGGCAGTAGATCGGCCGAACTCATGATGCAACAGCCAGGGAGGGGCAATGGCTACGACGAACACCCAGGTGGTCTCCATTATGAGCATTAGATCTTTTTATTACACTATTCCACAGCCTACCCCTGGAGGGAGACACTTTTAATAGTCCAACCCTTGCTTACCGCACTATTTGTATCATTCTGCACCCATGGCAGAATTCCTCGAATAAACAATGCATCACTTTTTGTTTATAATTGCATTTCTTTTTTACATATATGTTCATTCATGACATCTTGCACCCGTACATTTTGGTACGGCCGAATACACCAGGGGCTTATGTTCCCCGCATTATGGTGTGATAAGTCCGAACACTTTCACAAGTGCGGCACCCCGAACTTATAGCATTATATGCATCGGCTCCAAATCATGTCTTGGGTCAATAGTTGGGTTTGACCGGCTCCCATGTTTTGGTACCTTACGTTCCGTTCCGTCGGCTAAGGTAGCACTGGGAGAACCACTGCGATTGCGCCCCGGTTGAGCTGGGCAAGCGCCTCAGTGGAGAAAACTAAAACTGACTGTCATGATAAGGCGAGAGCTGGTCGCTGTTCGAGAGGTCTTTTCGAGTCCTTAAAGACTTATGCCGCTTAGAGCGAGGAACCGGCTTCATCTGGCCCAGGCGTGGATAGCGCCCCAAACTCGGTCTTCCGAATACTAGGGGCTTCGCCGAAATTTAAAATTATAGAGTTCTATGGCTAAGTGAGAGTGTTCAAGCATTATAAGTCCGGTTGCCTTGTTCGTTGTGTTGAGCGCCTCCCTAGATGGACCCAAAAATGGGAACAAGAGTGCTCAAGTTTATCCCGAACACCCTAGCACTCGTGGCATGGGGGCTGAAGCCGACGACTTGCCATCTCTTAGATTTAATAAACGGCCGCACAGAAGGTAATATTTTAAATCAATAAGCGTTGCTTAGCGCATATGAACAAAGTTTTCAGCGCACAGGATAACACATTGCAAGTTACTCAATAATTACATCTTTGGGGCACTCATCCGCAATCTTGCGGGGACCCTTCAGGACACTCTTATAGTACATCTCAGGCGTACGATACTCCTTTCCT
Organism: Triticum aestivum; assembly: GCF_018294505.1. Taxonomy (NCBI): domain Eukaryota; kingdom Viridiplantae; phylum Streptophyta; class Magnoliopsida; order Poales; family Poaceae; genus Triticum; species Triticum aestivum. The sequence goes on from NC_057801.1 coordinate 192,819,785, forward strand.
GCTGGCGGCGCGTCCGTTATAAGCTTCTCAGCATCCAGCCTGCCCCAGTGCACCTTTGCACGGGCAAGGGCCCGACGGGCACCTTCAATGCAGGCAGACCGCTTGATGACTTCCACCCAAGGACACGCATCCACCAGCCGCCGCACCATGCCGAAGTAGCTCCCAGGCATGGCCTCTTCAGGCCACAGCCGGACTATGAGGCCCTTCATGGCCTGCTCGGCCACCTTGTTGAGCTCGACCAGCTGCTTCAGCTGGTCGCTAAGGGGCACCGGATGTCCGGCCTCAGCATACTGAGACCAGAAGACCTTCTCCGTTGAGCTCCCCTCCTCGGCCCGGTAGATTGCGGCGGCATCGGACACGCTGCAAGGCAGATCTGCAAACGCTCCTAGAGAGCTCCGAATTCGGGTAAGTAACAGGTAATTCACATTCACATGCTTGCTTTGCATGAAAAATGCCTTACCCGCTGCTATTTTCTTCGCCGCCTCAATCTCCTGGAGAGCCTTATGGGCCTCGTCCTTAGCGGCTTTGGCACTTTCAAGAGCCGAGGCAAGCTCGGACTCTCGAGTCTTCGAGTCGCGCTCCAAACTCTCATGCTTTTCCATGAGAGCCTGGAGCTCTTGCAGCACGTCCGCCACCCGCGCCTCCTGCTTCTCTCGCTCCGCTCGTTCCGCGGCCGCATTACGTTCGGCCGTGGACACAGCCTCCTTCAGGGTCGCCACCTCGCTCGTGGCGCCTGCAGTACCCACGTTATCCTTGTTATTTCTATTGCAACCAAAATCCTTTTCTGTAAGGTACAACTTTAACACGGTGTTACTCACCTTCTTTGTCCTCGAGTTGCTTCTTGGCAAGGCCGAGCTCGTTCTTGGCCCGCTCGAGGTCTTGCTTCAAAGCACCGACCTTTGCAGTCAATGCGGCAGAGGTCAGCAGCGCAGCCTGCAATCCCATATTGACATAATTTTTATAACTCCTGCGTATATCTTTTTAGATCCTCAGTCCGGCTTTTCTTTCCGAACACCGAACTGAGCATCAGGGGCTACTGTATGCGGTATTACATTACATATTTTAAAAACTTCTTACCTCAAAGCCTGTTAGAAGGCTGCTGCAGGCTTCGATCAGCCCGCTCTTGGTGAGCTGAACCTTCTGAATCACCGCACTCATGATAGTGCGGTGTTCTTCCTTGATGGAAGCGCCGTTGAGCGCCTCCAACAAGTTGTCCGGCGCCTCCGGTTGGACGGAGGCTGCCGGTGTCACGGTCTTGCCCTTCTTACGAAGGGGCCGCCTGCCGGACTCCGGAACCACTGCGGGTTCCGGCATGGAGTCCGGCGCAAAGTCCGGGAGGCTGCCTTGTGGCACCTCCGGAGCCTCCTCCTGATGGGTCCCCTCCTGGGATCCCACCTCGGCAGCGTCGCGAGGGGTGGAGGCAGTCGGAATGGAATCTACATCTGATGGAGCCAAGGACCCGCTTGATGAAGCGGGAAGATCATCCTCGGCCGGACTACAGGTAGTGTGCGGCATTAGAAGGACACTACGTGACACACAATTATAAATCATTCAGGGGTCCGGATACTTACGATCTCGCCGGAGGCTTGGCCCTTGAGGGCCACCCTTCGTCGCCAACGTTGGCGTTGGCGGAACTGTCCGGAGGAAGGGTCCTTCCCCTCTTGGACCCTTTGGCCTCCCCTGTTGGGGAAGCCTTCCTCTTCCTCTCTCCCCCCTCCCGGGGAGAGTCCTCTTTCTCCTCCTCGTCTTCGGGGGAGGAGTCCGCCTCGGAGCCATCGGACGACGAGTCCGATACCACCTGGCGCCGGGAACTCCTTCGGGTTCCCGTTGCCTTCTTCTTGGCCTTCTTCTCCAGCACCACATAGAGTGTCGGGACTAGCAGCCCCGTTAAACGGGTATCCGCTGGGTCTTCGGGGAGGGCAGCCGGACAGTTAACCTGTCCGGACGTCCTCTGCCAGTCCTGTTAAAGGCATCGGGAGTTTTAGATCACACAATAGAGTCAAACTATGAAAGAAATAAATGTCCCATAAAGGATAACATATCTTACCACATCGGCCGGGCGCTTGGTGCTGAATCCGTGATCTTCAGTCATGGACGCGGGGCCTTCTCCGCCCTTGAACAGCACCCTCCAGGAAGCTTTGTACGTCGTGTCGAAGAGCCCTCTCAGGGTCCGGTGCTGTGCCGGATAAACTCCCACAAATTAAAGGCCCGCTGTTTGCAGGGGAGAATCCGGCGGACGAGCATGACCTGGATCACATTGACAAGCTTAAGCTTCTTGTTCACCAGGGTCTGGAGACAGGACTGGAGTCCTGTCAGCTCCTCCGAACTGCCCCATAGCAAGCCCTTCTCTTTCCAGGAGGTGAGCTGCATGGGGATACCAGATCTGAACTCGGGGGCTGCTGCCCATTTAGGGTCACGCGGCTCGGTGATATAGAACCACCCCGATTGCCACCCCTTGACGGACTCTACGAAGGCCCCCTCGAGCCAGATGACGTTGGGCATTTTGCCCACCATGGCGCCTCCGCACTCCGCTTGGACGCCCTTCACTACCTTCGGCTTGACATTGAAGGTCTTTAGCCACAAGCCGAAGTGGGGCCGGATGCAGAGGAAGGCCTCGCACACGGCGATAAACGCCGAGATGTTGAGGATGAAGTTTGGCGCCAGATCGTGGAAATCCAGGCCGTAGTAGTACATGAGCCCCCGGACGAAGGGATGAAGTGGGAAACCCAGTCTACGGAGGAAGTGGGGAAGGAATACGACCCTCTCATGGGGCCTGGGGGTGGGGATGAGCTGCCCCTCGTCTGGCAGCCGGTGCGAGATGTCGCTGGACAGGTATCCGGCGCCGCGCAGTTTTTCGATGTGCCCCTCCACAACGGAGGAGGCCATCCACTTGCCTCCCGCTCCGGACATGGCTGAAGAAGTTTGAGGCGAGGTGAGCGAACTTGGGCGCTGGAGCTCGAGTGCGCGGAGATGGATAAGCAAAGGAGGAAGAAGGCGTAGGTAAAAAGGGTGGATCCTTATCCCCTTATATATGGGCGGACGAAGACTATGCGTCCCCACCAGCCTGGTAAAACTTGCTTATCTCCCAAGCGCCACCATCAATGGCGCGGTTAGGTTACCCACGTCCGTATTGATGGGAATCCCGGAATAAGGGGAACACGATCTCTGCTAAACGCGCTGAGGTGGTATAATAAAAATGATTCAAGTAAAGGCTTGGTGGTGGTATAACGTCATGCCACAAAATACGTCAGCGGATTGAACTTGTGTACATATTATTCTCTCTACGGTGGAATGTGGAATTTATTTTGCAGAGCCGGACACTATCCCGGTGTTCACAAATCTTCTACGAATTATTCGGAGGAGGAACCCGCCTTGCAATGCCGAACAATATGCGCGCCGGACTCATCGTCATTGAAGCCTGGTTCAGGGGCTACTGAGGGAGTCTTGGACTAGGGGGTGTCCGGATAGCCGGACTCCAAGACTATGAAGATACAAGATTGAAGACTTCGTCCCGTGTCCGGATGGGACTTTCCTTGGCGTGGAAGGCAAGCTTGGCGATACGGATATGTAGATCTCCTACCATTGTAACCGACTCTGTGTAACCCTAGCCCTCTCCGGTGTCTATATAAACCGGAGGGTTTTAGTCCATAGGACACACAACCATTACAACAATCATACCATGGGCTAGCTTCTAGGGTTTAGCCTCCTTGATCTCGTGGTAGATCCACTCTTGTACTACCCATATCATCAATATCAATCAAGCAGGAGTAGGGTTTTACCTCCATCGAGAGGGCCCGAACCTGGGTAAAAACATCGTGTCCCTTGTCTCCTGTTACCATCCGCCTAGACGCACAGTTCGGTACCCCCTACCCGAGATCCGCCGGTTTTGACACCGACAGTAACCCTTAGGAACAACAGGTAATACATAATCATTTGGGGTACCTTCATCATCACTATCATCAATAATAGGTTCTTCAGTATTTTCATTCCCCCTAAATCTAGCAAGTTGTTCATCAAGAAATTCAACTAATGGCAAAGTAGTATCACGCACAGAAGTAGTTTCATCATGCATAGCAGAAGTGGCATCATCAATAACATGCGACATATCAGAATTCATAGCAGTAGCAGGTTTAGGTGTCGCAAGCCTACTAATAACGGAAGGAGAATCTAGTGCAGAGCTAGATGGCAGTTCCTTACCTCCCCTCGTAGTTGAGGGCAAAATAGTAGTTCGATCGTCTTTCAAGTTCTTCATAGTGATCAACAGATATAAATCCCAAGTGACTTAGAGAATAGAGCTATGCTCCCCGGCAACGGCGCCAGAAATTAGTGTTGATAACCCACAAGTATAGGGGGTCGCAACAGCTTTCGATGGTAGAGTATTCAACCCAAATTTATTGATTCGACACAAGGGGAGCCAAAGAATATTCTTGAGTATTAGCAGTTGAGTTGTCAATTCAACCACACCTGGATAACTTAGTATCTGCAGCAAAGTGTTTAGTAGCAAAAGTGCTATGATAATAATAGTAACGGTAGCAAAAGTAAAGATAAATGTTTTGGGGTTTTTGTAGTAGTTGTAATAGTAGCAACGTAAAAGTAAATAAGCAAAGAACAATATGTGAAAAGCTCGTAGGCAACGGATCACTGATGGATAATTATGCCGGATGCGATTCCTCATACAATAGTTATAACATAGGGTAACATAGAACTAGCTCCAATTCATCAATGTAATGTAGGCATGTATTCCGTAAATAGTCATACGTGCTTATGGAAAAGAACTTGCGTGACATCTTTTGTCCTACCCTCCCGTTGCAGCGGGGTCCTTATGGAAACTAAGGGATATTAAGTCCTCCTTTTAATAGAGAATCGGAACAAAGCATTAGCAAATAGTGAATACATGAACTCCTCAAACTACGGTCATCACTGAGAAGTATCCCGATTATTGTCACTTTGGGGTTGTCGGATCATAACACATAATAGGTGACTATGGGCTTGCAAGATAGGATCAAGAACACACATATATTCATGAAAACATAATAGGTTCAGATCTGAAATCATGGCACTCGGGCCCTAGTGACAAGCATTAAGCATAGCAAAGTCATAGCAACATCAATCTCAGAACATAGTGGATACTAGGGATCAAACCCTAACAAAACTAACTTGATTACATGGTAAATATCATCCAACCCATCACCGTCCAGCAAGCCTACGATGGAATTACTCATGCACGGCGGTGAGCATCATGAAATTGGTGATGGAGGATGGTTGATGATGACGACAGCAACGAATCCCCCTCTCTGGAGCCCCGAACGGACTCTAGATCAGCCCTCCTAAGAGAGATTAGGGCTTGGCGGCGGCTCCGTGTCGTCAAACGCGATGAAACTTTCTCCCTTATTTTTTCTCCCCGAGACGGAATATATGGAGTTGGAGTTGAGGTCGAAGGAGGTCCAGGGGGCCCACGAGATAGGGGGCCACGCCCTAGGGGGGCGCCCATGTCTTATGGACAGGCCGTGGGCCCCCTGGCACTAATTCGTTCGCCAAAAATTCTTATTAAATCTGAAAAGTGCCTCCGTGGATTTCCAGGACATTCCGAGAACTTTTCTTTTCTACACATAAAACAACATCATGGCAGTTCTGCTGAAAACATCATCAGTCCGGGTTAGTTTCATTCAAATCATGCAAGTTAGAGTCCAAAACAAGGGCAAAAGTGTTTGGAAAAGTAGATACGTTGGAGACGTATCACCCCTCCACCCATTTCAGATCATAATCAAGAGGAAGATAACTGTTCTCAGGGGGATTCAGAAGGAGAAGACCACTCCTATTTACCCCATGAGGTCTTCGCTCTAACTTGGCATGCTGATGTTGGTAATATCATGCATATGGTGCCTTGCATTGCTTACTGTATACATTAAAGATGTCATCTGCTTAGTTTAGACATGCTTTGTGTCAATGCCATCTGTTTAGTTTCTTTATCGTATATGTGAATCATGCAATGCCATCTTGTCTAGCCAGGCATCATATATGTGAATTTTGCAATGCCGCCCTGGTTAGCTAGTCATCTTATATGTGAATTATATCATGCCATCATTTTTTTATTACGTGTTAAATTTGTCAACAATTTTAGTACATTCAATTACTCTTCCTGTGCATCAGCCATTCGGCACGGTCATGCAAAAATCTGGAGTGGAAACAAGGTCTTCATAGCAGACAATGCTATCTGACGAAGCGCATGTCTTGCTGGTTACCGATAGATCCTCAGAGGAGGATTCAGAGACAGATGACCAGTCATATTCCCTCCCCCCCCCCGAGGTGCATGCCCTAACTTGGCAGGGTTATGTTGCTCATATCGTGCGTATGATATCTTGCATTGCTATGTCATTTGCTTAGTTTAGACATGCTTTGCGTGAATGCCACCTGTTTAGTGTCTAATTACCATATATGTGAATTATGCAATGCCATCTTGTTGCAAGACATTATATATGTGAATTATGCAATGTTATCTTGTTGCAAGGCATTATATATGTGAATTATGCAATGCCATAATGTTTAGGCAAGCGTCATATATGTGAATTATATCATGCCGTCCTTTTTTTGTATTTCTCATTGCTTTTGTCGACAATGTTTGTATATTCAACATCTCTTCCTGTGCATCAGCCGTTTGAATTGGTGATGGCGAAATCTGGAGTGAAAACAAGGTCTTCAGAGCAGACAATGCTACCTGCTGAAGCAGATATCTTGCTAGTTACAGATAGCTCTTGAGAGGAGGATTCAGAGGCAGATGACCAGTCCTATTATCCCCCTGAGGTGTATGCTCAAACTTGGCAGGGTTATTGTAACGCCCCGGATCCGATGCGCCAGGTGTCCGCCAGTTATTCGCCATAGTTGCCTTGTTATTTGCTTGCGTGTTACCACGTCATCATGTGCATCTCATTTTGCATACGTGTTCGTCTCATGCATCCGAGCCTTTTCCCCGTTGTCCGTTTTGCAATCCGGCGCTCCTATGCCCTCCGGCGTCCCCCTTTTGTCTCCTGTTGTGAGCGGGTGTTAAACTTTCTCGGAATGGCCGGAGGTTTGCCAAGCGGCCTTGGTATAGCACCGGTAGACCGCCTGTCAAGTTTCGTGCCATTTGGAGGCCGTTTGATACTCCAACGGTTAACCGGGTAACCGTAAAGGCCTCTTTTGTCTGCAGCCTAACACCCCTTCCAAAGTGGCCCAAAACCCAGCAAACTCCCCTCCATGCTCTTGGTCGTTCGATCACGATCGTGTGGGCGAAAATCGCACCTCATTTGGACTCTCCAAACTCCTCCTACCTATAAATATGTGGCCTCCCCCAAAAATTCGCGGTCAAATCCCCCACGAAACCCTAAAAACCTCCCTCCGCGCCGCCGGGCATGTCCAACCCGGCCGGACGCATCTCCGCCGCTGCCTGCAGCCTATGGCGCGCCGCCACGTGGCGTCCCACACCGTCCCCGCCGCCGCGGCCCGGAGAGCCCGGATCGGGCCCTCCCGGCCCATCTCCCCGCGCCGCCCTGCCCGCGCGCCGACGGCCGGTCGCCGCCGCGCGCGCCCATCGCCTGCTCGCCACCGTCGTCCGCTGTCGTGCGTCCCCGCCACCGGAGCTCGCCCACCGCCGCCATGGTTCCTCGCCTCCGCGCCCCGGAGCCGGCCCCTCCAGCCAGATTCGGCCTCCGCTGGCCCCGCCATTGCCGGATCTGCCGCCCTCGTGCCGTTTCTTCCCCTGCCTCGCCGCTCCTCTCGTCGCCGGAGCCGTCCGCCACCGTCGCCATTGCCCTCCCCTATCCAGCGGGATCGGGAGGAGGACGAGCGCCCCAGCGCTAGCACGTGGGCTCGCGTCGCCGGCCTGCCGGTCTCCCCTTCGGCCCAGCCACCGGCCCCCCAGCCTGTAGCACCGTTTTGGGCCGAAGCCCAGGGTGAGCAACCCTCCATTCCTCGCCCGTGGGCATTTTTGCTAAATCCCGCTCACCTGTTTTTTTACTGAAATCTGCTAAGTCCCGAAATTATTTACATTATCATGCCATGTTCATCGCATCATAACTTGCTGCATACTGCTCCGATTCGTGCGTGTAATATGTTAAATTTTTCGCCTCAACGAGTACTTCATTTCAATCCATTTCATCATGTTCATTTGAATCCATCTTGATGTCCAAATCGTCCTTGTAAGAGTGCTATATGATGTTATTCTGCTGAAACTGTTATAACATGCTCATTTGTCATTTTTGCCATGTTTGATGTGTGCATCCTATGAGGTTGATGTCTACATGTGTTTTGATCTATGCCATGCCATCTTTCCAGAGGTGCTATCCATGCATTTTTGTGAGTCCTGTACTGAGTGCATCAAGCTTGCTAAGTGGGGTACTTGATGTTGCTGTTTTGCTAGGCTGAATCTGTTATTTCGTGATGCCATGTAAACCTGCTTCTACAAGTCATTCTATGCATAATCTGGAGATGTTCACTAAGGATGTTTTGTTATACATGTCTTGCTCTATCCATTCATGCCCCTGGATGCATTTATAGCTTGTTGTAGTTTGTTGTCATCTTGCTCTCAAATTGCTAAATAATGTTGCTGTCAGCCTGTTAACATTAAGTTCAATGTTACCATGTGAGCTTTGCTAGTGATCCATGTATCCTATGAACTTGCTCTTGCCATGCTTAGCTTCATAAATATGTCTTCCTACTGTTGGTTGCCTTGTCATGCCATGTATTGCTCTATGGTGAGTGGTTCAAGCTCACCAACATGCCTACTTATTGTTGTTCCTGCCATGTTTGAATCTGTCATATCTTTTGTCATGTTTACATGGGTGCCATCATATCTTTTGTTCCTTTTTGGCTCATGGTCAGTAAGGGACTTTTGTTCTATGCAATTAGTAGATTCATGCCATGCCTTTGTTTGCCATGTTAAGTTCCTGTAACATGTTGTTTGATAGCTCTAAACATTGCAACCTGATGTTATTTCTGCTAAGCCTGAAATTGTTATTATTTGCAATCTTCCCATGTCCTTTTGAGCATGTTCTAGTAGCTTCTGGAGATAGCTAACTATTCATCTTTTGTCATGCTTTACCTGTACATCATGCCCATGCCTTTTGTTTTCTCGTTGGGATGCTGTAGCTTATTGTTTTGATGCTTGCAATATGCCTAGTTGCTGTTATGGACAGCTTGTCCTTTAAACTTGTATAGAGTGTATGTGTTGAACCATTGCTCCGTTTTGATTGTGCTCTATATGAAACTTGCTTGATTTTGCATGTAGCTTCATATTATCATGTTGCATCCTTGTTTTGAGGTGTTTGCTTGATGTTTGGGAGCATTTTGCATCAATGCCATGTTTAACTTGTTTTGCTCATATCTTCTAGGCCGTAGCTCCAAATCTAATGAACTTTATATGTAACTTGACTAGAATTTCGTGTAGATCATCTTGGTGTATCTTAACTTGATGTTTAACAACTTCAACTTAATGTTTATTCAGTTCTGGACCAATTTGTAAATTTGCATATGAGGACTTACCGGAATTGTTATATGTTGTTTCCGGCCTCATTTAAACTTGCTTTGATGTGTTGCTCTTGTTTGCATCATATCTTATCATGAGTAGCTTCATGTAGCTTTGTCATGCATCATGCTTGTTGTGCATCATGTCTTGTCTATGAGTGGTGTGTTTACCATGTTGTGTGCTTCTTCTCGATAGTTCCCGTTTCGTTGTGATCGTGAGGATTCGTTCGTCTATGCTTGGTTCGTCTTCGTGGCTTCATCTTCTTCATGGACTCGTTCTTCTTCCTTGCGGGATTTCAGGCAAGATGACCGTCACCTTGGATCTCACTACTATCATTGCTATGCTAGTTGCTTCGTTTCTATCGCTATGTTGCGCATCCTATAACTTGTTCTTCAAGCCTCCCAAATTGCCATGAACCTCTAACCTTTGACACCTTCCTAGCAAACCGTTGTTTGGCTATGTTACCGCTTTGCTCAGCCCCTCTTACAGCATTGTTAGTTGCAGGTGAATTGAAGATTGCTCCATGGTGGACAGGGTTATGTTGGGATATCACAATATCTCTTATATTATTAATGCATCTATATATTTGGTAAAGGGTGGAAGGATCGGCCTTATGCCTGGTGTTTTGTTCCACTCTTGCCGCCCTAGTTTCCGTCATACCGGTGTTATGTTCCCGGATTTTGCGTTCCTAACGTGGTCGGGTGATTTATGGGACCCCCTTGACCGTTCACTTTGAATAAAACTCCTCCAGCAAGGCCCAACCTTGGTTTTACCATTTGCCTCACCACCACCTACCTTTCCCTTGGGAGTAATTAACCCAAGGGTCATCTTTATTATAGCCCCCCCCCCGGGGCCAATGCTTGTCTAAGTGTTGGTCCGAACCAGAGCCACTTGCAGCGCCACCTCGGGGAAACTCGAGGTCTGGTTTTAGTTGTACGTAGTGTTCATCCGGTGTTGCCCTGAGAACAAGATATGTGCAGCTCCTATCGGGATTGTCGGCGCATCGGGCGGTCTTGCTGGTCTTGTTTTACCATTGTCGAAATGTCTTGTAAACTGGGATTCCGAGATTGATCGGGTCTTCCTGGGAGAAGGTATATCCTTCGTTGATCGCGAGAGCTTATCATGGGCTAAGTTGGGACACCCCTACAGGGTATAAACTTTCGAGAGCCGTGCCCGCGGTTATGTGGCAGATGGGGATTTGTTAATGTCCGGTTGTAGATAACTTGACACCAGATCCGAATTAAAACGCATCAACCGCGTGTGTAGCCGTGATGGTCTCTTCTCGGCGGAGTCCGGGAAGTGAACACGGTTTTGGGTTATGTTTGACGTAAGTAGGAGTTCAGGATCACCTCTTGATCATTGCTAGCTTCACCACCGTTCCGTTTGTTCTCTTCTCGCTCTTATTTGCGTATGTTAGCCACCATATATGCTTAGTCGCTGCTGCAACCTCACCACTTTACCCCTTCCTTTCCCATTAAGCTTTGCTAGTCTTGATACCCATGGTAATGGGATTGCTGAGTCCTCGTGGCTCACAGATTACTACAACAACAGTTGCAGGTACAGGTTATGCGATGATCATGACACGAGAGCGATGTTTGCTTATTTTGGAGTTCTTCTTCTGCTTCTTCTTCGATCAGGGGATAGGTTCCAGGTCGGCAGCTTGGGCTAGCAGGGTGGATATTGTTTGAGTTTCTGTTTGTGGTTCATCCGTAGTTGGATGGTGATCTTATGTTAGATGATGTTGTATTTGTGTGGCATTGTATGTCTTTTGTATGTATCCCTTTCTATTATGTAATGTTGATGTAATGATATCCACCTTGCAAAAACGTTTCAATATGCGGGTCTATCCTTGGTGGGACCTTCAAGTTCCTTTAGGATAGGGTCGCATATTGGGCGTGACAAGTTGGTATCAGAGCCTCGACCGACCATAGGAGCCCCCTTGATTGATCGTGTAGTTTGGCCATTGTTGAGTCTAGAAGAAAACTGTTTTCGGAGTCTAGTTATATCGGAGAGTAGGAATTCTTTTTACTCCTCTGCCCCTTCGTCGCTCTGGTAAGGAATCTTGACGTAGGTGTTTTGAACTACTCCTCTTCCCCTTCAAAATTTTCTTTAGGATCACGTGGCTAGTTTCGTGAGTTGTCCATCCTCTTTTGTCCGGTGCATCTCTCGTCAAGTCGACTCGAACCTCTTTGTCTTTTGCGAGATCAATCCTCAGCCTCTTTTCAATCGATGTTGTTTTCACCATCCGAGGTTGTCCTTGTTTTTTTCTTTCCCACCCGCCCACCCTTCTTCTTCTCAGAACCGGAGTCCGTAATCGACTATCCATCCTACTCGTGCGAAGCATTTGTATTCTTTCAACCGGTGTTTTCTCTTCAAGTTATTCGTCGATTTCCCCTTCCAAATTTCTTTTGTTTTCCCGCCCTCCCACCCTTTTCTTCCCAGAGTCTGAGTCTCTCTCGACTATCTATTTCATTCATGTGGAACCCTTCAGTCTTTCGTCAATCATTTCAACCGGTGAATTCTCGTCTCATTCGTCATTCTTCATCTCTTTTCTTTTCCGGTGGACTCAATTCAAGTTTTTCGGGTTGATCACATTCTTTTCCTTGGATCAAGTGTTCTCCTTGCTCGTTCGCCTCTCGCCAGTTTATCCTTCCGGAGTTCAAGACATCTCAGGAGATTCGTCTGTGTTCCAATTAATTCGAGGTGGTCACCTCATTCAAATATTTTAATTGTTCCGGTGCATCATCTATCTGTTCAACAATCCTTTCCAACGGTGTTTTTCTTTTTAGTGCGCCCTAACCCACAGGTCTTTTCCCAGGATCCTACCTGACTCTTCTAATTCTACTGGAATTATTCTCAGATTCATTTTGAGTGTGACGTAAGAATGGATCCCATCAGTCACATTCCTTCTCCAAGATCGCTTTCAAATTCTTTTCATCTTTGGTTCAACCCTGCCTCTTTGTCATTCTCCCGGAGTATCTCAGTAATTTTGGTGGTGTTTCTCGTCGTCATTTGAAGACCGAAGAAGAGCTTTTCCTCTAAATCTTGTCCGTTCTTCCAAAGATTCATGGTTCTAGCTTCATGTTATCCTCTCATATTATTCCGTTTGTCAGATTTTCTTTCTTACCCATCCGGAGTATGTCAGGAGTTGTTTTTCCATTTCTTTTCACCGAAGGCCATCATTCCAGTTATCGTTCTCTATTTATCCCGGTGCTTCGTTCAAGTGTTTTTTTTAATCAGCTTGTTATCTCTTTGTTCTTTTGCATCTAAATCCCCTCTTACTTATTGGTTCTTCTAATTCTTCCCGGTGATTCATTCAATTTCATCAGTCATTTTTGAATTGTTACGGTGGTTCGTTCAAGATTCTTTTTCCTAGATTATCATTTTAATTCATTAGTTTCTTTCCAATCCTACCGGTGGTTCATGAAGACCTTCTCAAGTTTGCGATATGTCACTTCTCAATCCTTTTTCAAGAAGAATAAGTAGTATGCAAAAATCCATTGCTTGTCATCAATTTAATTTGATGAAGGATAAGCACACAATAAATCTTATTCTTATTTAATCCAAGTGATTAATCCTGTTCTTCGGAGTTTGTTCTTGGTGAATAAATTCTAGTTCCAAGTGTTTCATCTTTTCTTTTCCGGAGTTCAAAATTTCCTCGGCCATCTCATCGGAACATTCATCTAAATCATCGCAAGGCTATAGTCTTATTCTTTTCTTCCTTCATTCTATCTCATCATCTTTTTGTTACCGGAGTTCTTCATGGTGGTTCTTCATGATTTAATTCATTCTTCAAGAGTTCATCAACTTTTTGTTGGACAAATTCTAGTATCTTTCCTTCTTGCTTTTCGAAGTGTAATTATTTCTCCGTATTCTTTTGAAATGGAGTTTTGCATTTCTTTGTTCTTCTCAGCTATTCAATCTTTTCCATTTGTGGCCGGTTATCACCTTATGATCTTGGAATGTTACCTATACGACCACAACAAGCTTATTCTTTCGTTGTTGATTTTCTCAACAACTTCATTCAATCCTTCCTTCTAAGTTCTTTTCATTCAATTATTTCAATTCCTCCGGAGGCATTGCATTAGTCATCTCGTCAAGTGCCATCTCTTTGGGTGAAGCTCGTATTCTATTCTTTCCATGTTCAGCCAGAGTACTGCCTAAATCCTTTCAGTCTTATTCATTTCTAACTCGTTCTAACCGGAGTGGTTTCATAGTCTATCTGATTCCGTGGTCTTTCGATTCTCTTCATGCTCGTCGTTCCTCTCTTCTTCTCGTGTGCTCGCAATTCTTTGTTTCCTCTCTTGAGTTCTTGTTTCACCTCATCCCTTTTTCCCTTCCGTCTCGGTCCTAAGATCTCGGGACGAGATCTCTTGTTAGTGGAGGAGTGTTGTAATGCCCCGGATCCGATGCGCCAGGTGTCCGCCAGTTATTCGCCGTAGTTGCCTTGTTATTTTCTTGCGTGTTGCCATGTCATCATGTGCATCTCATTTTGCATACGTGTTCGTCTCATGCATCCGAGCCTTTTCCCCGTTGTCCGTTTTGCAATCCGGCGTTCCTATGCCCTCCGGCGTCCCCCTTTTGTCTCCTGTTGTGAGCGGGTGTTAAACTTTCTCGGAATGGCCCGAGGTTTGCCAAGCGGCCTTGGTATAGCACCGGTAGACCGACTGTCAAGTTTCGTACCATTTGGAGGTCGTTTGATACTCCAACGATTAACCGGGTAACCGTAAAGGCCTCTTTTGTGTGCAGCCCAACACCCCTTCTAAAGTGGCCCAAAACCCAGCAAACTCCCCTCCATGCTCTCGGTCGTTCGATCACGATCGTGTGGGCGAAAACCGCACCTCATTTGGACTCTCCAAACTCCTCCTACCTATAAATATGTGGCCTCCCCCGAAAATTCGCGGTCAAATCCCCCACGAAACCCTAAAAACCTCCCTCCGCGCCGTCGGACATGTCCAACCCGGTCGGACGCATTTCCGCCGCCGCCTGCAGCCTATGGCACGCCGCCACGTGGCGTCCCGCGCCGTCCCCGCCGCCGCGGACCGGAGAGCCCGGATCGGGCCCTCCCGGCCCATCTCCCCGCGCCGCCCCGCCCGCGCGCCGCCGGCCGGTCGCCGCCGCGCGTGCCCGTCGCCTGCTCGCCGCCGCCGTCCACCGTCGTGCGTCCCCGCCACCGGAGCTCGCCTGCCGCCGCCATGGTTCCTCGCCTCCACGCCCCGGAGCCAGCCCCTCCGGCCAGATCCGGCCTCCGCTGGCCCCGCCCTTGCCGGATCTGCCGCCCCCATGACGTTTCTTCCCCTGCCTCGCCGCTCCTCTCATCGCCGGAGCCGGCTGCCGCCGTCGCCATTGCCCTCCCTTATCCAGCGGGATCGGGAGGAGGACGAGCGCCCCAGCGCTAGCACGTGGGCCCACGTCGCCGGCCTGCCGATCTCCCCTCCGGCCCAGCCACCGCCCCCCCAGCCTGCAGCACCGTTTTGGGCTGAAGCCCAGGGTGAGCAACCCTCCATTCCTCGCCCGTGCGCATTTTTGCTAAATCCCGCTCACCTGTTTTTTTTTACTAAAATCTGCTAAGTCCCGAAATTATTTACATTATCATGCCATGTTCATCGCATCATAACTTGCTGCATACTGCTCCGTTTCGTGCTTGTAATATGTCAAACTTTTCGCCTCAACGAGTACTTCATTTCATTCCATTGCATCATGTTCATTTGAGTCCATCTTGATGCCCGAATCATCGTTGTAAGAGTGCTATATGATGTTATTCTGCTGAAACTGTTATAACATGCTCATTTGTCATTTTTGCCATGTTTGATGTGTGCATCCTATGAGGTTGATGTCTACATGTGTTTTGATCTATGCCATGCCATCTTTCCAGGGGTGCTATCCATGTATTTTTGTGAGTCCTGTACTGAGTGCATCAAGCTTGCTAAGTGGGGTACTTGATGTTGTTGTTTTGCTAGGCTGAATCTGTTATTTCGTGATGCCATGTAAACCTGCTTCTACAAGTCATTCTATGCATAATCTGGAGATGTTCACTAAGGATGTTTTGTTATACATGTCTTTATCTATCCATTCATGCTCCTGGATGCATTTATAGCTTGCTGTAGCTTGTTGTTATCTTGCTCTCAAATTGCTAAATAATGTTGTTGTCAGCCTGTTAACATTAAGTTCAATGTTACCATGAGCTTTGCTAGTGATCCATGTACCCTATGAACTTGCTCTTGCCATGCTTAGCTTCATAAATGTGTCTTCTTACTGTTGGTTGCCTTGACATGCCATGTATTGCTCTGTGGTGAGTGGTTGAAGCTCACCAACATGCCTACTTATTGTTGTTCCTGCCATGTTTGAATTCTGTTCCTTTTTGGCTCATGGCCAGTAAGGGACTTTTGTTCTATGCAATTAGTAGATTCATTCCATGCCTTTGTTTGCCATGTTAAGTTCCTGTAACATGTTGTTTGATAGCTCTAAACATTGCAACCTGATGTTATTTCTGCTAGGCCTGAAACTGTTATTATTTGCAATCTTCCCATGTCCTTTTCAGCATGTTCTAGTAGCTTCTGGAGATAGCTCAGTGTTCATCTTTTGTCATGCTTTACCTGTACATCATGCCCATGCCTTTTTTTTCTCGTTGGGATGTTGTAGCTTATTGTTTTCATGCTTGCAATATGCCTAGTTGCTGTTATGATCCTTTAAACTTGTATAGAGTGTATGTGTTGAATCGTTGCTCCGTTTTGATTGTGCTCTATATGAAACTTGCTTGATTTTGCATGTAGCTTCACATTATCATGTTGCATCCTTGTTTTGAGGTGTTTGCTTGATGTTTGGGAGCATTTTGCATCAATGCCATGTTTAACTTGTTTTGCTCATATCTTCTAGGCCGTAGCTCCAAATCTAATGAACTTCATATGTAACTTGACTAGAATTTCGTGTAGATCATCTTGGTGTATCTTAACTTGCTGTTTAACAACTTCAACTTAATGATTATTCAGTTCTGGACCAATTTCTAAATTTGCATATGAGGACTTATCGAAATTGTTATATGTTGTTTCCGTCCTCATTTAAACTTGCTTTGATGTGTTGCTCTTGTTTCCATCATATCTTGTCATGAGTAGCTTCATGTAGCTTTGTCATGCATCATGCTTGTTGTGCATCACGTCTTGTCTATGAGTGGTGTGTTTACCATGTTGTGTGCTTCTTCTCGATAGTTCCCGTTTCGTTGCGATCGTGAGTCTTCGTTCGTCTATGCTTGGTTCGTCTTCGTGGCTTCATCTTCTTCATGGACTTGTTCTTCTTCCTTGCGGGATTTCAGGCAAGATGACCGTCACCTTGGATCTCACTACTATCATTGCTATGCTAGTTGCTTCGTTCTATCGCTATGTTGCGCATCCTATAACTTGTTCTTCAAGCCTCCCAAATTGCCATGAACCTCTAACCTTTGACACCTTCCTAGCAAACCGTTGTTTGGCTATGTTACCGCTTTGCTCAGCCCCTTTTATACCATTGTTAGTTGCAGGTGAAGTTGAAGATTGCTCCATGGTGGACAGGGTTATGTTGGGATATCACAATATCTCTTATATTATTAATGCATCTATATATTTCGTAAAGGGTGGAAGGCTCGGCCTTACGCCTGGTGTTTTGTTCCACTCTTGCCGCCCTAGTTTCCGTCATACCGGTGTTATGTTCCCGGATTTTGCGTTCCTAACGCGGTCGGGTGATTTATGGGACCCCCTTGACAGTTCGCTTTGAATAAAACTCCTCTAGCAAGGCCCAACCTTGGTTTTACCATTTGCCTCACCACCACCTACCTTTCCCTTGGGAGTAATTAACCCAAGGGTCATCTTTATTATAGCCCCCCCAGGCCAATGCTTGTCTAAGTGTTGGTCTGAACCAGAGCCACTTGCAGCGCCACCTTGGGGAAACTCGAGGTCTGGTTTTAGTTGTACGTAGTGTTCATCCGGTGTTGCCCTGAGAACGAGATATGTGCAGCTCTTATCGGGATTGTCGGTGCATCAGGCGGTCTTGCTGGTCTTGTTTTACCATTGTCGAAATGTCTTGTAAATCGGGATTCCGAGATTGATCGGGTCTTCCTGGGAGAAGGTATATCCTTCGTTGATCGCGAGAGCTTATCATGGGCTAAGTTGGGACACCCCTGCAGGGTATAAACTTTCGAGAGCCGTGCCCGCGGTTATGTGGCAGATGGGAATTTGTTAATGTCCAGTTGTAGATAACTTGACACCAGATCCGAATTAAAACGCATCAACCGCGTGTGTAGCCGTGATGGTCTCTTCTCGGCGGAGTCCGGGAAGTGAACACGGTTTTGGGTTATGTTTGACGTAAGTAGGAGTTCAGGATCACCTCTTGATCATTGCTAGCTTCACAACCTTTCCGTTTGTTCTCTTCTCGCTCTTATTTGCGTATGTTAGCCACCATATATGCTTAGTCGCTGCTGCAACCTCACCACTTTACCCCTTCCTTTCCCATTAAGCTTTGCTAGTCTTGATACCCATGGTAATGGGATTGCTGAGTCCTTGTGGCTCACAGATTACTACAACAATAGTTGCAGGTATAGGTTATGCGATGATCATGACGCGAGAGCGATGTTTGCTTGTTTTGGAGTTCTTCTTCTGCTTCTTCTTCGATTAGGGGAGAAGTTATAGGTCGGCAGCCTGGGCTAGCAGGGTGGATATTGTTTGAGTTTCTGTTTGTGGTTCATCCGTAGTCGGATGGTGATCTTATGTAAGATGATGTTGTATTTGTGTGGCATTGTATGCCTTTTGTATGTATCCCCATCTATTATGTAATGTTGATGTAATGATATCCACCTTGCAAAAATGTTTCAATATGCGGGTCTATCCTTGGTGGGACCTTCGAGTTCCTTTAGGATAGGGTCGCATATTGGGCGTGACAGTTATATTACTCATATAATGCATATGTTGTATTTCAATGCTTAGTTTTTACATCATATACACAATATTAAATGCCATCTCCTTAGTTGAAACATCATATATGCGATTGCCCTCTGCTTACTTCCTTAGTATATAAATCATATATTTAAATTATGTCATGCCATGATGTTTACATAGACAGCATATATCTGAATTATGGCATGCCAACCCATTTTCTAAAGACATAATATAGTTATATCATCTCATCCTGTTTACATAGTCATCATATTTTAAATTATGTCATTCTATCCGTGAATTATATCATGCCATCATGTTTCCATCGACGACATGTTTGTGATTTATGGCATGCCAACCACTTTAATAGACACATCGTATAGTTATATCATGCCATCCTGTTTACATAGTCATCATATTTTGAAGTATGTCATTCTATCATGTTTAGTTAGCCATCATACATGTGAAACTGTGTCATGCTATCCTGTTTAATTAGCCATCATATATGTGAAATTATGTCCTGCTATTCTGTTTGCTTAGACAACATAAATGTGAATTATTTCATGCCCTGTTTTCTTCCCTACTATCCATTGCACCTGTCTATCTTACAATGTCTGTACATTCAATTAATTTTCTTGTTTATCAGCCATTTCAATTGGAGGGAGTGATGGCAGTATCTGTGGGAGTAAAAACACAGTCTTCAGAAAAGATCATGCTACATGTCGATGTAGATAGAACCATGGTTGTACTTGCCCAAGAACCAGCCCCACCACACATAACCCACACTCATGCAGATTGTACCCCTACCCAGTTGGGCAGAGAACCAGCTACACCCCTTCTAACCACAACCCCAGCAGATAGACACCCAGTTCCCGTTGACACAGCACCATCTCCACCATAGAGCACCCAAACACGAGCAGTTAGTAAGGCAACTGCAGTGCCCAAATCACGAGGACCACCACTCCGAACCCGAAGTCAACGCTTAAAGCAGAAGAAGAATTGTTCTCAGGTCAGATTCCGTAGCTATGGTTCATACTACTTTGCTCTTGCATCACTGTATTTACTGATACCAACTAATTTCAAATTTGAAGGATGCAATTGAAACTCCAATGGCGCAATAGGTATGTTTTAAACCTGTTTCTTCAACGTGTTTGGCTGTTTGCTGTTGTAACTTGCTCTATGTTGATTCCAGTTTCAATTGAATAAATAGTTATGTTCTCATGCCATGCACATTACAAGTGTTGTTAGTGCTGTGTAGTTTCCCACACTTATATTCTGTCTATGCTGCTTTGTCTTAAATAGATATGATTCGAACTGTATCTATCTTGATTTGGCAACATAAACTAGAATGATATAGACCATACAGTGACCATAATACATAGATATATGTTTGTTTCATGCTGTTATCCTGTCCACCTTACTACTGAACTGGTTTACCAAAATGAGTTTCATATACTACATTGTAAACCTGAGATGTGTTTGTTTGTTTCTCTTTTAGAATGCGGATAAAATATTGGAGAAGAGTACCCTATTATGCAATGGTAAAGGAAGTAATGCAGATAAGGTTCAACATAGTGAGACATCCATGTTGGTCTCCAAGAAAGCTGATAAAAACTATATTGAAGACACTGAGACAACCCCAAAGTCCTGTCTTGATGTAGTGTTTGAGTTACTGGCTACCACTGCTGGCACCAGCTCTTCGAACTCGTTGCCTGAATCAGTTCGGCTTCTTGAGTCTCAACTTCAAGTTGAAAGACATCGATCAGATGTTATGCGACAGGAAGCCGAAGGACTGAGGAAGTCCCTGCAGAATTCAGATGCATACTTTCTGGTGCAACAGCAAGCGCTGGAGGACTTAAGCACCAAACAAGAGAAAGTTAATAAGCTTGCTAAGCATCTTGCCAGCATTATGGGTACCCAGGATATTGTTTCTTGAGCTCTTCTGAAGTGGTTTTAGTTCTGGACTTGTTTTGCTACGGCATTTATATGCTGCTGTGTTCCCTATATTTGCACTGGTGGCGAACTTTGATGCCTAGTGGATGTAATATGTGTAATAGCAGTGATAGCCTAGTGTAAGTTGCTTGCTTATTTATTTCCTTGTTGTCTTGTTTATTTGTTCACTTGTAGTCAGTGCATTTCTTTTTCTACGGTTTGCTAGTGGCTGCAATAACCTATTTTTTAAAACTAGGCCACAATAACCATGGGCTAATATTTACTGTAGTGACATTGGGCCTCCTACGGGCCATAGAAACAGTGGGCCTTCTACGGGCCGTAGAAATAGTGGGCCTTCTACGGGCCGTAGAAACAATGGGCCTTCTAAGGGCCGTAGAAACAATGGGCCTTCTACGGGCCGTATCATCAATGGGCCTTATACGGGCCGTATGATCGATTGGCCAAACAAGGGCCAAACAGACCGCATTCTGGCCGTAAACGGGCTAGAGTTGGAATCGTCCGTTCATGGGCCGACCATAACGGGCCATCGTTAATAGGCTGTATTTGATGATGCTAAGAAAACGGCCCAACGTATTAACGGACCACAAACGGGCCGACTGTAACCACGGGCTGAATTTGGCCCACAAGCAGAAAATGACAGTAACGGGCCGTAAGTAAACGAATGCTGGAAATGAGCCCAAGAATAAATGGGCTCTGAGAAGGCCGAAAGATAACATGGGCTGGAAACGGCCCAACGAAATAACGGGTCGTTAATGGGTATAAAGTGATACACTGTTCTTTATGGGCCAGTTTCACCACGGGTCGTTAATGGGTGTAAAGTGATACAATGTTCATTACGGGCTAGTTTCACCACGGGCCATTAATAGGCCAAGAGTTACATAGGGCCTCATATGGGCCCAAAGACGTCATGGGCCATACATGGGCCAGAAGTGAAAACGGGCTAGAATCATATCAGATGGCCCAGATGACGCTACTGGGCCTAATTCGAATAGGGCGTAACGGGCCTTGGGTTAGCGGGCTGTAAATGGGATATATGCGAACAGGCCATTAACAGGCTTTCCATGGGTCGGCCCGCCACCTTTTGACTAAGTCAAACCGGCCAGCCTTTTCACAGGAATGGGCCTCTGTTTGGCCGTGCCACGTGTCGACGTATCATAGGCGCCTTCTGTCCAATGAGTGGATGACATCTGTCCCAGCGATGAGCCGACACGTGTTTCCTCCAGCCAATGATGATTTTACACGTGGAAAATCCCCATTGGTCGGGGCTGTTAACGGGTTATCGGATCCAAAACCCGACCCGATAGCTTAACGGCGTTCCATTATGGTGGATGCCACGTGTCGGTCACCCTTGACAAAAGCACTTCTGTGACGCATGATTTATTGTCATGGAAGTGGACACTTCCCTGATGATAATTTTGGTAATGTCATGGAACACTTCTACGACAGCACAGGTATGACTATCTTGATTCTGTCATAAAATCGTCATGGATGTGCATGCATGACAGAAAACGCGACCTACTGTGACAAACACGTATCATCACGGAAGTGTATTTTTTTGTAGTGCCAACATGAGCTTGATGCCTTCTTTTTGTGTAGCTCCTTGATGACTTGTCCTTCCTTTCCGAATCCTTGCTTCTCCGGGATGTTCTTCATTCATAATGATCATCTCTACTCCTTCTTTCTCTTGATGGTGATTCTTCTCTTCTACTCCTTCTTTTTGGAGAATCTTCTCTTCTTTTGTAGGGAGCCGTACACTCATTGGAATAGTGCCCGGGTCTTCCACAATTGTAGCAATTACGCTCACGACTAGAAGATCTTTTGTCATTGTAGGACCTTGACTTGGAACTTCTTTCCTTGCTTCTACTCTTGTAGAACTTGTTGAAGTTCTTCCCCATTAGGCTCAATTCTTCATTGAAGGTTTGTTTCTCACTTGATGATGTAGGAGCTTCACACAAGGCTTTGTGAGCACCACTTGCCTTGTTGTGGAGCTCCTCCTTATCCTTGAGTGACATCTCATGAGCAACAATTCTTCCTATGACTTCCGCTGGCATGAGATCTTTGTAATTGGGCATCATTTGGATCAATGTGCACACGGTATCATATTTTCCATCCAAGTCTCTTAGGATCTTCATGATAATGAATTTATCGGTCATCTCTTCACTTCCTAAGCCAGCAATCTCATTTGTGATGAGAGCAAACCTAGAGTACATTTCATCGACACCTTCACCATCCTTCATTTTGAACTTGTCAAGTTGACTTTGAAGCACGTCCAATTTGGATTCCTTGACGGAGTCGGTACCTTCGTGCATGTCAATCAAAGTATCCCAAATTTCCTTTGCATTCTCAAGATGGCTGATTTTGTTGAATTCTTTGGGGCACAAATCGTTGAAGAGGATATCACAAGCTTGAGCATTGTATTGCAGCATCTTCAACTCTTCCACGGTAGCTTCACGGTTCGGTTCTCTCCCATAAAAGAATTCACCTTGCAAGCCAATACACACAATAGCCCAAACGGCGGGGTTATGTCCAAGAATATGCATTTTCATCTTATGCTTCCAACTAGCAAAATTAGTACCATCAAAGTAAGGACCTCTACGGTAGTAATTTCCCTCGCTAGACGCCATACTCTCCTAGGTTGTGAAACCAAGGCTATGACCACCAAAAGCTATGGAAATCAAAGCAAATGGAGACCAAAGCTCTGATACCACTTGTAGGATCGAAAGTATGTCCAGAGGGGGGTGATTAGACGACTTGACCAAATAAAAATCTAGCCTTTTCCCAATTTTAGTTCTTGGCAGATTTTAGCAACTTAGCACAAGTCAAGCAATCAACCTACACATGCAATTCTAAGAGTATAGCAGCGGAATGTAAAACAATTTCATATGAAGGTAAAGGGATGAGTTTGAGGGAGCAAACGCAATGTTGACACGGAGATTTTTTAGCCGTGGTTCCGATAGGTGGTGCTATCGTACATCCACGTTGATGGAGACTTCAACCCACGAAGGGTAACGGTTGCATGAGTCCACGGAGGGCTCCACCCACGAAGGGTCCACGAAGAAGCAACCTTGTCTATCCCACCATGGTCGTCGCCCACGAAGGACTTGCCTCACTAGGGTAGATCTTCACGAAGTAGGTGATCTCCTTGCCCTTACAAACTCCTTGGTTCAACTCCACAATCTTGACGGAGGCTCGCAAGTGACACCTAGCCAATCTAGGACACACCACTCTCCAAGAAGTAACAAATGGTGTGTTGATCATGAACTCCTTGCTCTTGTGCTTCAAATGATAGTCTCCCCAACACTCAACTCTCTTTCACAGGATTTGGATTTGGTGGAAAGAAAATTTGAGTGGAAAGCAACTTGGGGAAGGCTAGAGATCAAGATTTATGTGGTAGGAATGGAATATCTTGATCTCAACACAAGTGTAGGTGGTTCTCTCTCAGAAAATGTATGTTGGAAGTGTAGGCATGTTCTGATGGCTCTCTCCACGAATGAAGAGTGGGTGGAGGGGTATATATAGCCTCCACACAAAATCAAACCATTACACACAACTTACCAAACTTGGTGGGACCGAATCCTGAAACTCGGTCGGACCGATTTAGTAAATAATGTGACCGTTAGGATTTTCGGTGGAACCGACATGTCATCTCGGTGGGACCAATATGGTTAGGGCTAGGGCATAACGTAATCTCGGTGAGACCGATTACACAAAGTCGGTGACTCCGATTTTGGTAATGGACACATAGAGGGTTGGTCAGGCAAACTCGGTGGGACCGATTCGCTCATCTCGGTTGGACTAAAATGTTACGAAAGGGAAACAGTGAGTTTGCATTACAATCTCGGTGGGACCGATCGCTCATCTCGGTTTAACCGAAATGTTACGAAGGGAAATAGAGAGATTGCAATCCCATCTTGGTGAGACCGAGATCCCTATCGGTGAGACCAAAAAGACTAAGGTTTGTGGCAGTGGCTATGTCAGCTGAACTCGGTGGCGCCGGATAGATGGTTTCGATCACTACAAAAAAAAGACACATTCGTGACATTTTGGGCTGAACAAAAAAAAATTTCTGTCATACATATGACACTTCTATGACGATAATTGTGACAAAACCCGGTATGATCATAGATGTGGTGGGCTCCTACTTCTATGACAAAAAATCATCACAGAAAATGGGCTTTTCGTCCTGGGCGGGCCGGAGACACAGCTGCATGACATTCTTTGGGTCGTCCATGACGGAAAAAACCATGGTAGAAGCGAGGGCGAGGAAAATTTCGGGGAGTTCCGGTTACGGTGGGAGGTCGGGGGCCGAGGGATGCGCGTTTCTCTCGTACACGTACGCACGTGTGTGCGAGGCGTTGGCTCTAACTGAACCCGAGCGAGGCGTTGGGCTCTAACTGAACTCGAGCGGTTGCACTGCAGGCTACGCATTACTGAACCCGAGCGATCGATCGATGGCTGTTAACTCAACCCGATCGAGTGATTCCTTCGCTACTGCTGCTAACTGAAGCCGATCGATTGGATGAACAGTGAGCGTTGCGGGGGGGTTGGATGATCAGTGAGCGGTGGCGTTGCCTCTGGATGAACAGGACCCCGTGGTGTGGAGGGCTGGATGAACAGTAGACGGTGGAGGGGTGCCCATGGAGGGGTGGTTGAATAGTAGCCGGTGGAGTAGCTCGCGGGGGAGGCTGGATGAACAGGAGCCCGTGGAGGCTGGAGGAGGTCAACGGTAGCCCGTGGAGGTTGAAGGAGGTCGACGGTGGAGATGAACAGTATCCCATGGAGTCCCGTTTTGCGGTACGCCACACCCCTCCCGATGAACAGGACCCCCGTTTCGACCGTAGCGCTCCAACACAAGTCCATTTCATCCGTTTTGTGGTACGCCACACCCCTCCCGATCAACAGGACCCCCGTTTCGACCGTAGGAGGTCCGTTTTGTCCGTTTTGCGGTACGCCACACCCCTCTTGATCAACAGGACCCCCGTTTCGACCGTAGGAGGTCCGTTTCCTCCGTTTTACGGTACGCCACAACCCTCCCGGTCAACAGGACCCCCGTTTCGAATGTGGCTGGTCGAACACAAGGCTGTTTCCTCCGTTCTGCGGTACGCCGGGCCTTGTTTCCATAGCCTGCTCTGTCCAAGCCCTCCCGATGAACACGACCACGCATTCCGTTCCGACCCAGCTGGTTGGCTCCCACGCGTTTCGTTGCCTCCCGATGAACATGACGCATTCCGTTGCCTCCCCATGAACACGACACATTCTGTTGGCTCCCCATGAACACGACGATGACACTGTTTCTCCATTCTGACCCAGCCATGTACACGAGCCCTGCCATACGTATGCGCGAGTAGGCGTTCGAGCCCCCTCCCATATGTACGTACATGGCTGTATTTTTTTCTTGCACCCCGGTCGTTATACGTACATGTACATGCTACATGCGCGCCTCTACTACGACACGTGCGCGCCTCTACTACAACACGTGCGCGCCTCTACATCGACCAGTATGTACGTACACGTTCGCGACCAGAATGACAATGCTACGTACGCTTCGACCAGGTGGGTCCCGACTGTCAGGCACTTCCTAGCGTGCGAAGATGTAGCTGGTGGGTCCCAGCAGTCAGGGGGCGAATCATTTTTTTGCCCGGATGCACTTCCTTGCGTGCGAAGGTGTAGCTGGTGGGTCCCAGTAGTCAGGGGGGAATGGTTTTTTTGTGAAATACGATGGCCCGTCTGGTGGGTCCCCGCTGTCAGGTGGAGGAATAATTATTTTGTGCGTAATAAGGAGGCACTTCCTTGCTGCGGCCGTGGACCTAGCTGTCAGCCTCTCCATGTACAGTCCACGTCCTATGGAAGCCGTTTCTTGACCACGTTGACCACGCCGCGCCGAGAGCACCAGGGTGGTGGACGACGGCGAGGCCTAGGAAGGGGACGACGCGGAGCCGGGGAAGACCCGGCAGTGGATGCCCATGTGTAGAGGAGTATGAGGGTTCACTGGTTCGCTGCGGTGTGAGGCTACCGTCGCTGCAGAATAACAGGGGGTGTGGGTGAGTAGAGGGATGGCCTGGCCAGCGGTGGGAGTAGTAGGGGGCGGTGAGGCCTCCGCCGCATCGCAGCCGGCCACGGGAGGCAGGAGCACGAGGCACGACCGGCTCTGGTTTGGGCGGCTGGAGCAAGAAGACCAGAGGTTGAAGAAGCACTACGGCCGTTGGATGGACATCGTACGGTCACTGGAGCTAGAATCGTGCATATTACCTAAGTTGACAAAGCCCTCCGTCCCTGTTGACATGCTTATAAGAGATATTTTCATCATGACTAGAGCAATCATCATTAGTACTATGGATATTCAAGGAGTTCATACTAACAACATTGCAATCATGCTCATCATTCAAAGATTCAGTACCAAGCATTTTAATGCACTCTTCTTCTAGCACTTGAGCACAATTTTCCTTTCCAGCAAACTCACGAAAGATATTAAAAAGATGAAGCGTATGAGACAAACTTAACTCCATTTTTTTGTAGTTTTCTTTTATAAACTAAACTAGTGATAAAACAAGAAACAAAAAGATTCGATTGCAAGATCTAAAGATACACCTTCAAGCACTCACCTCCCCGTCAACGGCGCCAGAAAATAGCTTGATGTCTACTACACAACCTTCTTCATGTAGACGTTGTTGGGCCTGCAAGTGCACAGGTTTGTAGGACAGTAGCAAATTTCCCTCAAGTGGATGACCTAAGGTTTATCAATCCGTGGGAGGCGTAGGATGAAGATGGTCTCTCTCAAACAACCCTGCAACAAAATAACAAAGAGTCTATTGTGTCCCCAATACACCCAATACAATCGTAAATTGTATAGGTACACTAGTTTGGCGAAGAGATGGTGATACAAGTGCAATATGGATGGTAGATATAGGTTTTTGTAATCTGAAATAATAAAAACAGCAAGGTAACTAAAGGTAAAAGTGAGCATAAACAGTATTGCAATGATAGGAAACAAGGCCTAGGGTTCATACTTCCACTAGTGCAAGTTCTCTCAACAATAATAACATAGATAGATCATATAACAAGCCCTCAACATGCAACAAAGAGTCACTCCAAAGCCACTAATAGCGGAGAACAAATGTAGAGATTATGGTAGGGTACGAAACCACCTCAAAGTTATTCTTTCGGATCGATCTATTAAAGAGTTCGTACTAGAATAACACCTTAAGACACAAATCAACCAAAACCCTAATGTCACCTAGATACTCCATTGTCACCTCAAGTATCCATGGGCATGATTATACGATATGCATCACACAATCTCAGATTCATCCAACCAACACAAAGTACTTCAAAGAGTGCCCCAAAGTTTCTACCGGAGAGTCAAGAACGTGTGCCAACCCCTATGCATAGGTTCATGGGCGGAACCCGCAAGTTGGTCACTGAAACATACATCAAGTGGCACATGATATCCCATTTTCACCATAGATAAGCACGGCAAGACATACATCAAGTGTTCTCATAAAAGACTCAATCCGATAAGATAACTTCAAAGGGGAAACTCAATTCATCACAAGAGAGTAGAGGGGGAGAAACATCATAAGATCCAACTACAATAGCAAAGCTCGGGATACATCAAGATCGTGCCATAGAGGGAACACGAGAGAGAACACGAGAGAGAGATCAAACACATAGCTCCTGGTACATACCCTCAGCCCCGAGGGTGAACTACTCCCTCCTCGTCACGGAGAGCGCCGGGATGATGAAGATGGCCACAGGTGATGGATTCCCCCTCCGGCAGGGTGCCGGAACGGGCTCCCAAGAGGTTTTTGGTGGCTACAGAGGCTTGCGGCGGGCGGAACTCCCGATCTATCTTCATATTCGATGGTTTTAGGGTACGTAGGGTTATATAGGCGAAAGAAGTCGGTCGGGGGGTGCTCGAGGGGTCCACAAGACAGGGGGCCGCGCCCTGTAGGGGGGGGCGCCCCCTATCTCCTGGGCTCCTCGAGGATCTTCTGACTTGATCTCCAAGCCTCCAGGATGATAATCTTCCAAAAAGAACACATTGCCGAAAGTTTCATTCCGTTTGGACTCCGTTTGATATTCCTTTTCTTCGAAATACTGAAACAGGCAATAAAACAGCAATATGGGCTGGGCCTCCGATTAATAGGTTAGTCCCAAAAGTAATATAAAAGTGTATAATAAAGCCCATAATCATTCAAAACACATAGTAATATTGCATGAATGCTTCATAAACTATAGATACATTGGAGATGTATCACCCGTCAACTTAGTAGGCCCACAAGTCAGCCTGCCACTATACTAGGTCCCAACTAACAAGGGGAGTATTCATTTTTTTGTGCGTAGTAAGGAGGCACTTCCTTGCATGCGAAGATATAGCTGGTGGTCCGATCTGTCAGCGGCGGTAACGTTTTTTTCGCGAAATACAGAGGCCCTTTCGGTGGGTCCCTGATGTCAGGTGGAGGAATCATTATTTTGCGCGTAATATGGAGGCATTTCCTTGTGTGCGGTCGTGGACCCAGCTGTCGGCCTCTCCACGTACAGTCCACTTCAGATGCATGTCGGTCATTGACCACATTGACCAGGCCGCGCCGAGAGCACCAGGGCGGTGGACGACGGCGAGGCCTAGGAAGGGAACGACACGGAGGCAGCAAGGACTCGGCAGTTGTTTCCCACGCGGAGGGGAGTATGACTGTACGAGGGTTTACTGGTTCGTCTGCCATCGCCGGAGAATAACAACAGGTGTGGGTGAGTAGAGGGATGGCTAGGCCAGCGATGGGAGTACGGTGGGGCGATGAGGCATGCACAGCAGCACAACCGGCCGCCGGCGCTTGTTTGAGCTGCTGGAGCAGGAAGAGCAGATATTGAAGAAGCACGACGACCGTTGGATGGACATCCAACAGTCACTGCTTGTGCATCATCCTTTTTTTAGGGAAGCCTCAAATCTGTGGAAAACAGCATACAACCCATCTGCCATTATTTCTAATAATTTACAGCCCATTTGCTAATTCTTAAGGTTTTTTTGAGCCCATATTCTTTTTGTTAGCATTACAGCCCATATTGTGGCCACAGTTAAAAATTATACGAAATTTTGCATATTTCGGTGCGGTCCGAACTATTTTTAATCCCGAAATTTCGACTCACATTCTAACTGGTTTTAAAAATAAATGTATATCAATATAAAATCCAACAAATTCTCCACGCATAAAAATTAATGTAATTTAAAATCTCGAAATGAAAAAAAAAGATATTTGAAACTAATTGCCGGTTTGATGTGTTTTAAAAATGTACAGCCCATTTCTCATTACTGATGGGCCATTTTCTCGGCCAGCCGAATGAAAGCTTGAAAGATTTGCAGCCCAACAGGCCTGACAAAGCGACTTACTTGACAAATCACAAGAAAACTGGGTTGTGGCTGTGGACCCAGTTGTCAGCCTCTCCACGTACAGTACTCTTCTGATGGAATGTCGTTGACCACATTGACCACGCCGCGCCGAGAGCACCAAGGCGGTGGATGAAGGCGAGGCCTAGGAAGGGGACGACATGGAGCCGGGGAAGACGCGGCAGTGGATGCCCACGCGGAGAGGAGTACGAGGGTTCACTTTCGGCTGCGGTGTGAGGCTGCCGTCACCGCAGGGCCTGGCTAGCGGTGGGAGTAGTAGGGGCCGATGAGGCCTCAACAGCAGCACAGCCGGCCACTGGAGGCAGGAGCAGGCGGTCTCCCTGGCGCTGGTTTGGGCGGCTGGTGCAAGAAGAGCGGCGATTGAAGAAGCAGTAGGACCGTTCGATTCAAATCCAACGGTTACTGCAGCTAGAATTGTTTGTTGACTAAGTTGACAAGCCCTGCGTACGCGTCAACTTAGAAGGCCCACAGGTCAGCCTCCCAATCGGTGCGCCCCAGATGTCAGTGGGAGGAATCATTTTTTTCCGCGTAATAAGGAGGCAGTTGATTGCGTGTGGCCAGGCCAGCGGAGGCAGTAGGGTGGGCCGGGGAAGCCTGCGTGGCATCATAGCGGGCCACAAGAGGTGGGAGCAGGCAGTCCCGCCGGCGCTAGTTTAGGCGGCTGGAGCAGGAAGATCAGAGATTAAAGAAGCATGTCGGCCGTTGGATGGACATCCAACAGTCACTGCTGCTAGAATTGTGTGTTCACTGACAAAGCCTTGCGTAAACAAGTCAACCTCGAAATCTATGGCGTGTACAGCCCATTTGCTATTATTTTTATAAGTTTTACTCATTTTCTAATTCATATGGAATTTAATGTAGGCCGTTTTCCATTTTTAGAATTGCTGGCCATTTTCTGGTCAATACGAGGGTCAAAAAATTAACTAAATATGTGGGAAATTTTGAAAATTCGCAAATTTTTGCGGGGAACGAAATATTCTTAATCCAAAAATTAATAGCCATACTAAAACAAATTTAAAAATAAATTAGTACTATGTCATGTTAAATCTAATGAAATATGTATAAGATATCGGTGAAGAACAAAAACAAAAAAAGAAACTAATATCCCATTTGCTATAAGTTTTTGTGAATTTTCAACCCGTTTTGATATTACTTTTAACAGACATTGACCATACTCTTTGGCCAGGACGGAATGCATCCCTCCTCGTCTTGAAAGATTTGCTGCCCAGTAATTCAGAGAAAACAAATAGGCCTAGCTTTGGTATTCTTCAAAAAGAAATATTGGGCTACCTATTTTCCCGAAGAACTGGTGCATGAGCATTTAGCTTTATTTATTTATTTACTTATTTATGTTTAGGGGACCATGAGCATATACCTGGGCCGGATTCATGTGAGAGCCTCCCTTCCAGTTAATTATGGGCTTCTCTATTGGGCCTTCATCAGTGGGTTGCATGTTATCAACAAGTGGAAAATGTGTTCCGTACGAAAAATAGTATGAGCTACGTACGGTACGGGGTACTAAAGGATCGAACCGTGCAACGACTTCCAAAACATTGTGTTTGTCGTTCTAACAACACATTATTCAACCAACAGACAAAATATACTATTGATTGTACATTGAAAACAGCAGCAGCAGCAACCAGGGCTGGGGGTGCAACAGAAGCAGTAAGTAGGCCAGAACAGTGAAGACGCAGCTCTCTCTTCCAAACCAAACATCAGCCATCATTACAAAAGGGCTACCAAAAAGAACAAGTGTATGCATCAAACTAAATAAAGATCCTACTACACCAAGTGTACGCATCTAACTAACTGGCTCAGTTAGACGTTACTATTTATTAAGCTGTGGAGATTGGCAGACGGCTTGAACCAGATGGGTGCCTAACGGGGGAAACTCCAGCCAGCAGGTCGATGTTTGATACTTGCGACCCTCTCTCCTACTTTGGGCTGCAGAGCGTGGCGGCACATATCAGGGTATGGTGCATGCAGAGACGCATGGTATGATGTGTACACATAGTTTTGCCTGATGAACGAAACCGCGCTGCCATCATGATCCTTGTCGTCGGTTATCTCTTGGTTAATCGGATAATTCAGTCCGACAAACAGAGAGCGTGTACCAAGGCTACTTACCAGCCTCCAGTCAAAAATTCCTGAAGGCCCAGAGAAGCTGGGATCCTGCTCAAGACCTTGCAGTGATTGTGATTGTATTC
This sequence comes from Triticum aestivum, assembly GCF_018294505.1. Taxonomy (NCBI): domain Eukaryota; kingdom Viridiplantae; phylum Streptophyta; class Magnoliopsida; order Poales; family Poaceae; genus Triticum; species Triticum aestivum. Next base: position 192,851,744 of record NC_057801.1, read on the forward strand.
CGCGAAACAACACGTCCGATACGTGCGAACAATCATCAATCTTTCGCTGTCGTATGATCGAGCCAGGAACCACCTGCAACTGCCATGCCGCTTTTCTTTGAAAGGTTCTGGGATTAGGAAGGGTAGGGACACTAGGCGGCCTACAACATCATATCTAGTTGGAGTAAAATAAAAAAGGGCTCTTGATTTAGTCAACCTTAAGAACAGCATGTTATGAGCATGAATATTTTTTCAGTAAATGTTGACAATAATATAAGCAAGCCATCATGATATCATAGGAAAGTAACATACTGCTATAACAGCCGTTTGTAGCGATGACTGGAATAGGCCAGCAATACGTCCAGCCATAGAAGGAGTCGACAGCGTAAAGGAAGCCCTTGTGTTCAATGGCATCAAAGAACCATAGAGGATGTATGATCCTGCGATGGACATGCAGATTTATCCACTTACCGCAGTGACCTGTCAGATAGGCGAGACCGCGGTTGAAGAATGCAATTAGCATGAAGTCTTTATATTTCGCAGATCTTGTGGGCACTTGGCAGATTACAACCTTGAGCAAATCAAACTTGGTATCATGTTGGCTACTTTAAGATTCCGAGTATTCTGGGCCGCGGTGCCAAGGGGGTTGATGCTTGCCACCCTACGATCGTTATGTTGCGTGACATGCTGTTTCTGAAGATCAGACGGCATCAGCAAGCAAGGAGCTGGCTTAAAAAGCTCCGGCTTGAGGGCTTTGAGTAAACAGTACAGCCCTGACGAGCACGCGGCGAGCGGCATGGTACTGAGATTGTCCACACACAAAACAATGAGCTTGATTACCTCTGTGGGGAGCGAATTCCAGCCAATCTTTTGGTGGACGCTACTCGGTTCTGCCATTGTTAGTGCTTGGGTTTCGGACGAGGGGGGAGGCGCCTTAGCGGGGATGGAAGATTGGACAAGATTATGTGCGGACAAAGATGGAGAAGCGAATATGTGCTCCGGGAAGTGGACAGGTGATGATGACTACAACACGCCGCTTGACTTATGAGACACATACCAATAGCATAGGGTCATATCGATGCCAGACAACTTTCTTGAGTGATCACAGTACTGGTACTCCCTATAGTACCTACTACAGTACTATGCCCTAACTTGCTTGAGTAGAGTAGTAGAGTAGGACTCTGCTCTACTACCAGAACCGAAGGAGTAGTATATTCTAATCTAAAATAGTTACAAACTTCAATGCCCGAGCATGGAACGACTACGAACCATGCTCAAAGACCGTGTCTACATGGTGTTTGGACTTATATGCAAAAAAATAGCAAGATGCCCGTGCATTGCATGGCACACCATCATCACCAACTCAGTTTTTTCTCTACTCCTACTCCTATAAAAGACTCGGTTGGTGATGATGGAGGCGAGGAGGCGTGTTCAGCCGGACGTGCAGCGGACGGCGCAGCACTATTCGATTTGTTATAAAAAACAAAGAAGAGTTGTAGAGATAGAGACATAGGGAGGAGCACGAGGTTGTGGGAGATAAGGATGAACGAGGCAAGGCCTTATCTGTAAATGTGGAGAGAGGTGCGGGTATCTTTTGTAAAATTGTCATAGTTGGCTTTCTATCCATCAGATATAGATCGGACGGTCTATATTACAAGATCGCAGGCATACCATCATCACCAACTCGGTTTTCTATAAGAGTAGATATAGATAGATAGAGACTAGGGAGTACTAGTAAGGACACCATCTACTGCTTCGTGTGCTACTCCTGCGCTCCATTCGGTGGCCGCAACGTCCCCTACAGCCACTCCCTCCCGCGCTCCATTCGGCGGGCGCTGTTGAAATTTGGGGAGCGCACTCTCGCGATAGCTGGCAGCCATGACTTCACTGACGATGACTTCTTCCCCGACCTCGGCAACCTCTTCCTCAACAACATGGGCGACAACCTCAATGCCAACGGTGCTGCTCCCGTTGCACCGTATGTGTTTCTGTCCTTCCTATTTGAAATCGTGGTAGAATTCATGTTTCTACTCTGTATCCTACTACAATGCTAGTCCACATGATTAGTTTCATCTCTGTTATAGCCATCATGATTTATTTTGTGCTTATTCGGATTAAATCTCGTAGTAACTTGCTCATATATTCAACTGGCGCAACGTCCCCTACAGCCACTCCCGTTTCATGGATGCCCTGGTTGATGCCTCCAAGGAGCCCTTCGTCCACTGCTATGAGTGCCCGATGTCGTTTTGTGGCTCGCCGACGGACATGGTGCATCACCTCACGGATGCGTGCAGCGGTTACTGCCGGCCCTTGGCGGAGAACATCAAGTACGAGACGTGCTACCCGTTCACCATGCCGGAGTCGCTGGAGGATCACCGCCGCCTGCTAGTCTCAGAGGAGGACAGCAGTGTCTTCCTCTTGATCGTGGGCACCGGCGAGGCCTGCGCAGGCTGCCGCCCCGTCTCTGTAATGTGCGTCAGGGGCGACGCCACGCTGACGCTGACACTGACACGAGGCCGATGTACGGGTGCGTGGTCAGTGTTACTACCCCTCCGGGTCACCTGGGCGGCGACACCGGCCTCATCGAACGGACTTGGACTCTGGGGAGCTGGGACTATCCCGCCAATGTGGACTTGGAAAACCCATGGCATCCTTTACCCATCGATGCGGTGCACGGGGACTCCAAGGAGGTTCACCTGGACATACGCATTATCAAGTTAAATGTTGATCATTAGTCTTCGCTCAATGTAATCCACTGTCCATGCAGGATCTTGCTCTATTGGAGTATCGCGCATGAATAAAAGTGTATCCGTTTATGGTTTAGTCTAGAATCTTCCATGTATGAAGTTTTACTACATTACTGGTGAAAGACTTACGATGAACCATTTCTTACATCTCCTGTGCCACCTTGCAAGTCATCTTGATTTAATCCCTCCATCTAGGTGTATAAGGGCATGGTTAATATTACTTAATAGTATAGCCAACTGTTGACTATAAGAAAGTGCCATGTCATCTGTAGCCAACATATATAACAATCGATACTCAAAAACTAATTCTTAAAGATCATTTCTTACAAAGCACAATAAGTGTTATTTCTTCACAAGTTTTGGATGCAGGTTGAACAGTTGAACGCTTTTGTTTGCAAAAGATACCTTTTTATCTATTTCACCCGGATGTTTGTGAGCTCTAGAGATGAAATAATATCCGAAGAAACCTATCGATACCCGTTACACATGAGATGACCCCCACATCCTTTGTCAAAATAAACAACTCCCCGATCAATGCCTTTCACTCTTCGGTGCAACGCACGGGCACCTTACTACTATAGATTAGTATGACCAAAAATTGAACTAGCATTATATATAGTACGATAAACGCTGATGCATGTCACCTAAAATTACATCATTCAAAACTATGTTCAAATACGAATCCAACGATATAGTTTTTGTTGACATGCTCTAACATTTTGTCAGTTAAATCTTTAGTCAAATTCAATGGGGGGCTAATAAACCACGACCAATGTAGTACAAGTGTAGAGGGCGGTGCTGCACGGGAGTCTCACCTCTCATCCCACTTGTGGCGCGGCAGTAAAGCCGTCATATCACAAAACCCAACCACTCCCAGTAATAAGTGGCCTAGTAAAATAAACGGACAAGCAACCATCACATCCCTCCGTCTTTTTTGCATTTCATCTCTCTGCATTTACTTTCTCCGGTTCATCTCGCACACTCGATCCCTAGCTACTACTCCTAGGGCAAGTTCTTTTGGCGGCTTCCCCAGCTTTTCCCATAAGACTAGTCACAGTGGAGAGTAACAAGAAGGTGCCTCACTCATTTATTTGGGCTTCTAAACTACTACTCTGTCCTGGTTTATTCCTCACCATTGTAATTTGTGCTAAATTTTGACCAAAGATTTAACTAATAAAATGTTAATCCCTCTGTCTAGGTGTGTAAGTCATCTTACAAAAACCAAATAATCCCAAAACACTTAGGCGCGGTGCCTTAACTTCTACCTCGTTTCTTGTTTCTTGACATATCAACCAATAAGAGATAAAGAGTGTGCATGCTTTTAGTGACTTGAGATATCAAACACGACATGCAGTGGTTAGTTCATTGCATGCAATACTATTAATTAGCAAATAAACATTAACATTTCTCGTTTTCTCCTCCTCCTTGGTCACGGTGCACAGCCTAAGATGACTTACTCACCTAGACGGATGGAGTAGTGCATGTGACATGCACTAACATTTCATTAGTTAAATTTATGATCAAAACTTGACACAGATTACAATGGGGACCAATAAACCAGGAAGGAGGTAGTAGTTATGGGATTACTAATCTAGAAGCCTAAAAGAACTGGCCCCTGGTACTCCTACTAGTAGTAGTACTCAAGTTGGAATTCCAATTGCATGGCACAACTTGTTAGGCAAAAAAATTGGATACAGGGTGTAGGAAGCGGTTTGGGAATTTGCATGTCTTTCCAACCAGTGAGATACTCCGTACAAAGTACGACAGAGAAATAACCACAAAGAAGGAAGCTAAAAGTAAACAATCAAACGAGCATTTTTGCATTTGTTTTGCATTGAATCGTTTCACAAGCTTGACTAGTGTTGTTTTCTACTTTTACAAAACCACATCGTAATGTTAAAACGTGCATTTGCATGTACATAAGTAATAGTAGTACTCCCTCCGTCTAGGTGTATAAGTCTTCCCTCCTTCTTGGTCACGGTGCACAACCAAAGATGACTTATTGACCTGGACGGAGGGAGTAGCACAGTCTGCAAGCATATATGGAGAGAGACGTGTAGTGCGATAGTATATAGTAAAGTTTGTGATATATGCACGTACTTGAAAAATGCGTACGAATACACAAGGTTTCCAAACTTTCCCTTTTACATACTTAATTAAGGACGCTAAAAATTCTTGAACGTTCGGGATTTATCATTTGCGTCCCAAAACTAATGAGATCGCCTTACGAAACAAAAATTATACTCCTCCTAAAAGCCACAGCACTCGCAGGAGTGCTTGCGGCGCGCCACGAGTGCCCTGGTGCACGACCGTTTCCCAGCACGCCGACACAACGCCTCTTCCTCAGCCTCGCAACTCACGAGGTGCTGATTGGCAGCTTGCCGGCTGCACTTTGGGCGTCGGCATGGGCGTCCTCCGCCACCCTCACGGCCCTCGCATGAGCCTTCTGCCAAAGAGCCAATTGCCTGACTCTCTCGGACGCGACATAGGCCTCCCAGGCAGCTTGTTCCGCGGTGCGCTTCTCTTCCTTGGCCTTCTTCTCTGCCTCTATTTTGGCGTGCTCTGCTGGAGGCAAAGCCTCCCACAAGGCGACATCCATTTCTTTCTAAAGCTCCTCAAGGCTGGGGGGCTCGGCGGGCGGCGTGGCATTCTCCTCATAGCGGGGAGCCAATGCGTCCTCCGACGCACGTGCTGGCGAGATTGGGAACGCCGACGCGTCCACCTCAACGCGCCGCTGCGAGGAGCGGAACGCCGATGTGTCCTACTCAACTAGTGGCGGCGAGGAACGGAACGGTGACGCGTCGCGTCACGGCAAGGAGCGGAATGCCGACGCGTCCTCCTCGACTAGTGGCGGCAAGGAACGGAACGGCGACGCGTCGCGTAGCGGCGAGGAGAGGAACACCGACGCGTCCTCCTCAACTAGTGGCGGCGAGGAACGGAACGGCGACGCGTGACCGTCCGCGCGGTGCGGCGAGGGGCTCCTAGGGCTTGGGAGGGGCGATGCCATGGTGGTCGACGTGAGAGGGAGGGGGAGGAGATAGCAATGAACGTGAACATGAGGGGGAGGAGATAGCGATGTCATGGGAGGCGCGGTATTTATAGCGAGCAATGACAGACCTACGTAAGATATGGACTGAGCTGCACTGACTTAACTGCAGGTCCAGTTGCATCACTGACATGTGGGCCAGACCCCTGTTGGGCCCATATGTCAGTGACCCAATGCACCTGCAGTTAAGTAACATCTATGTGGGCATATTTGTTGGAGTAAATTACGGGGGAGCGAAGGGGTGGAAATATTGCTGGTCACAACAGATTGGACGAGCATGGGGGGAGGAGAGTCATGCATGCAGATTTTTTTCACACGGGGTGGAGTGGTGGGACCGCTGGAGGGAGAAGGAGAGTTTGGCAGGCATATTGTTTCCACACATGGAGAGGAAAAGATTTGGAGACGAACGGGCTTCCTGCAGGTATGGGGAACAGTGCATAATTAGTCATCTTGCATGCCAGGCTAGGTATAGTCTCAAGTCATTAAGAACATACACGCCCCACACATGTTCATATTTCAAGGTGCACTAAATTATTGCATGTGATGATTAAGGCTGGCCATAATGGTGGTATCTTAGCTGGTATCATGCACACGGGAATAGCAAACATGCTGATGTGGCAAAGAATTAAAGAAGAGGGGGGGTTAGAGTAACTAGTGTTCATGCATGCATTGGTAAAGACATTTTTTTGTGAAGAACGACAACATTAGTTGACTACTTTTGCACACTTCAAAAACTATTCCACCGCCTCTACTATCTCGCTAAGAGTAGGTGAATTTTTTGAATCGAGCCCTTTAAACTAGAAGGGAGGTAGTGGTACTCTAATAGCTAACCTTGTTGTGATGACAAGATAGGACATGGCACGCACCTGGACGGAGGAACTAGTCTACATTGTGCATTTAAGTTTTGTCTGAAGTCAATGTACCTCTACTTTCACCAAACTTATAGAAAAATGTACTCCCTCCGTCTAGGTGTGTAAGTCATCTTACGAAAACCAAATAATCCCAAAACACATAGGTGTGGTGCATTAACTTCTACCTCGTTTCTTGTTTCTTGACATATCAACCAATAAGAGATGAGGGTGTGCATGCTTTTAATGACCTGAGACTATCGAACATGACATGCAATGGTTAGTTCATTGCATGCAATACTATTAATTAGCAAATAAACATTAATGTCTCTCGTTTTCCCCTCCTCCTTGGTCACGGTGCACAGCCTAAGATGACTTACTCACCTAGACGGAGGGAGTATCAACATTCACAATGTCAAATCAATATTTTTACACTCATTATAAAACATAGTTCTTATACTCATTATAATCAGTATTGTAGATATTGGTATTTTTAGTATAAATTTGGTCGTGGGATTTCATTGATGCATGTCAAAGCATGGAGGAAGCAGAGCTTAGGGCTTGCATTGCCGGTCTCTACATAGGTATTTCTCTTCATAATCCTGTAATTTTAGAGACTGATTGCGCTTTTGTGGTAGCGTCTCTTGCATCGGGGGACTATGATAGGTCTGCTATGTGTGACCTGAAGATGAAAGCGTTGAGCATCTCGAAGTTGATCAACAATCTTCAATTGTAAAAGATTAGCCATTCGGCCAATAAGGTGGCACACTTAATCGCTATGTATAGCTTTGACAATAGATTAGATGGTATTCTTGTAAATAACATACCGCCCTGTGTAGTGAATATTGTATCGAATGAGTGTACTGGTGTAGCTGGTTAATTAATATAAGGTGGTGCTAAAAAAAGTATAAATTTGGCCAAACACTTTGCAAACGGTTGACGGGAGTAAAAAGGACCGGAGGGAGTATCATGCATGCGGAGTAGGCAAAAAAATTTGCTCATTTATAGCCGGTCGAAGTCTCAAAGGGCGCGACCGCGTGAGGGAGGCGAAGGTCGTGGGAGGCGCGACGGTTGACAGAATTAAGTGAAGTTACATCCACGCGCCAGCATGGCGTGTGAACAGGCAGAAGCTATACCGTCAGGCCTACGATATGGGTCTAGTAGACATGACATCTAGTGGGTCCCGCATAGTTATCGAGAACTCTTTGGGGGCTTGCAGCCGTTTATCCACCAGGCAAGCCAGCAACCCCACGCCATTCGCACGCCCTACTCGTCCCCGTCTTCTACCTTACAATAGTTCACTCCCAGTCGTCCCGTCCTTTCACATTAGTTCGCTCCCAGTTTTTTTTTTGCGGGGTACAACAGTTCAACTTCTCCTAACCCTCCTCCAAAATCCATGGCCTCCCAAATCTCCATGGTCGCCCCTGAGTACCAGGTTAGAGCCATCACCAGCGATCAGTTCATCGTCATCTACACACGTGGATCCGCAACGGTGAAAGCATGGCTTGCTCGCTTCCTACGCATGTTCAACAGTTCAATGGATGAGTGGGTCGCTCGGCTAGATGTTGAGTACACCACAGTCCTGGGACGAGAGAAGGATCTAAAGGACGAAGAGAGGAAGAAGCCCACCGTGATCCACGTTTGCGTACATAACATTTGCTTGGTCTACCACATATGCCATGCCGATGTTGAGTGCCAGGATTTTAAGAACTTCCTCAAGGACAAAAGAGTGAAATTCGTTACTGTATGCTTTAAGAACAACAGGGATGTCCTGCGTCGAATAGGTCTTGTTGTAGGCCAGCCCTTCGATCTCCAGAAGGCAAGCCTGGTGTCCTCCTCTCAACCTCCAATGCTGACCCTGGCAGCAACCATGATTGATCCTTCGTACGCTAAACTGAAGAAACCTCATCACGAGATTCATCATGCATGGGAGTCGAAGACATTAGATGAAGATCACATCCTGTACGCAGTAATGGATGCCTACCTTTGTTTAAATATCTACAAGGGTTGGATGAAGAAGCAGAGCCCAGTGTCCGGTTCAAGCAAAGAAGTGTCGGCGAAGAGGAAGAGGAAGAGGGACGAGGACGAAGTCGAGGACGTGGACTCGGACTCCGAGTAGGTGGCAGTGCCATCGCTCATGCTGGTTCTACTGCAGTGTCAAGCGGACTAGTTGCTTAGTTTATTTTCAAGGGTGTGTTGTGCTGAGGCCCCAGCAGAACTATGTTTATGTTCTTTCTCGTTATTTGAACTCTTTAGGGGGAAGAAGAGGTGGAAGAATCCCTTCTAGCCATCCATGTTGCATCAAACGGCTCACATGAATCGACTGACCCAAATTGCTCCTTCAGATTGCAGGATCCACGTGGCATTCAAGGTCTCAAAGGTAGATTCCGCGTCCACACCCAGTTTGCAGGCTCGACGCGCGTGCGACCGGCTTCCGCCGCGACAGCCACCATGCGCACCTCCTCCACGCGGGCGAAGATGACAATGACACGCTAGTTCCTCCTCGCCGACGTGCTGGAGCACGCGCTCGTCGTCCTCTTTGTATGTTGCGTGTATAGACGCGGCTCCACTAGCTTCTCGCATGCTTGACAGCGCGGCGGCATCACGAGAAGGTACTACAGACGATGTGAGCGGGCGAGCCTTTGGCTTCATGGCACAGGGATGGCGGCGACACGGCGGTGATGGGCGAGAAATTGTTGGCCAGAGTAGGCGGGCGCCGGCATGCGCAACGGCGGCGGCGGCATATTGATGAGTGCTCGTGTGGGAGCTTACTTTAGTTTTATATAAGGTTGGTCAAACTTAAAAGAAAAACGTACTATTACACGTAAACATTAGACTTAGGCAGCGCTTTTATTAGTTAGTACCACAGCCACGATACGGAATCATGTGCAAGCGCATGAACCGCGGCCGCGCAGTCGATCGAATGGTGCGTCACCGTGTCGCGCTCGAAGGACATCCACCGAACCTTTTTGTGTGTATGAAAACAATTCTCGAATATTACTCAACTTTTCTTCCTGGGAAAGTTCTTGACGCTGCAATATTTCCATATATTTGAAATTAGCTCCAGTTCGTGTTTATTTGGATTTGGACGTTTTAGGTGCGCCCTAGTTTTTTTAATACTGATTTTGTGTGTGTGACTGAGAGAGAACGTGTGTATGTGTCCATGTGTGTGTTGTGGCAGAAGGGCAATGTGGAGACGGTGTGCATGTGATACAGACATAGAGAGGTGTGAATGTGTAAATGATCATGCATGAGTGAGACATAGACAGATGCTGATACGTTGTGTATACATGAGAGAACGGTCTTCTAGTTTACTTGTGTGTGTGTGTGAGAGAGAGAGAGAGACAGAGAGAGAGAGGAGGATCCATAACACAACAACCATCTCTCTCGATTCGTCCGTCCCTTGCACGATCGCATGCAACACATGCATCAACGCGCACATTTTGACACCCTCACCCGGCCCCTGCCCACCTCAAGGCCCGCACAATCTCTTCATGAATACCCATTTCTTTCCTTAGGTTTGTTTTCTCTCAATATCTGACACACACACACACACACACAGAGAGACACACACACACGCAGCACAACACACACACACACACACACTCCCCCGAGCACACAATTCATCCCCATCCAAGGTTATACGGCGACCACTCTCACTTGTGCTTCTTTGCACCCCCAACATGCACAATACCTCAATCTTCAAAGATGGCATCGAGTAGATCAAAGATGGCGACCACACCACGCTAGAGAATGCGGGGTCATTTGGAAGCAGGGTGATGTGGCGACGGCTGACTGACTCCTCCCCCCACCCTCTCTCTCTCTCTCTCTCCTCTCTCTCTCTCACACACACAAAATTACCAATCCCTCTCTCCCCCGCACAAATTTGTCAATCCCTCAACCCACGAGATCCTTCCCCTATCGTCCATGTTTTTCCAGCTCTCTCATCAAACATGTTGTCTCTTCTCCTTCCACGTACACAGAATCCGGATGCACACGCATCTCACGTATATTACATGTCTCCATCTTTCTCACAGACCTAACTTCTTCCTCTCTCTTTCTCTCTCTCTCTATCTTTCTCTCTCTGTCTCGTTAGGTTTATCTCCTACTCTCTCGTCCACATACATACAATCTTTCCTGCCCTATCTGCTCCATCTTCAAAAGCTCTCTCTGCATGTTTCATTCACACATTGGGATATGTCAAAATGTTGCTTCTATAATGGTTGATGTAGAGTTATGGTTGTTTTTGTTGCATCCTACAAAGTAATAACTACGAAATGCATTTAGATTCTCATTTGACTGGGATTATGTGAGTTTGAGCATGTTGTGAAGTACTATAGACCTTGTATACATCTCGGGATTCGACAATGATTGTAACTATTGAATTGTATAGACCATTACATTCGAAGTCAATAGCCTAATATATTTATTTCACAATTTCAACAAATGATTAGTTCACTACAAACTAAGAAAACAAATGTGTACTCCCTACGTTTTTATTTAAGTCCGCGTATTAGCATTGGTCAAAGTCAAGTTTTGTAAACTCTCAGAAAGCTTATAACAAAAAATATTAACATATACAATAACAAATAAATACCATTAGATTCATTACTGAATGTACTTTCATCAGACATATTTGTTATGGTAAATGTTTATATTTTTCTATAAACTTGGTCAAACTTTAGGAAGTTTGACTTCGGTCAAACCTAATATGCAGAGTTTACTACTACTACTCGCTAGTTGCTTAGCCGAATCACTCAACACGCCACACGGAGAGTCCAGTGTCACAAAATTTTGAGGTCGGTGGGAAAATCTCCCGCGACCCTGATTTGGGCAGTGGGAAGTTACCATCATAGCCTTCGGAACAGGCCTATGGATGACGCTTGGTAGGGGGCTGTTTTTGTAACTTCAGGTTCACCCTACCCAGCCAACCCCACCTCGGCACCCAGAGTAGTACACCTGAATACTCCCCATTTTCTATCCCCACCGTAAAATAGACTTCTCCATGGCATGCAGCCTTCGTGCTCCTCCCCTTTACATCGGCGCACTCGTCCACCGCAGTGCATCTGCCTCATCGACGACCTCGTACGCCGCACTGGAGCCGGTCCACTGTCGTCGTCGTACACGGAGCCTCTTCCCCGGCATCGTCTTCCACGGTCTTGGATCTGCTTCCTCGAAGCCGACGCCAAGCGCAGAAGTACCACCGTCATGGAAAATGAACTGACACCCGTTGCCGACCATGACTCACAGAGGCCGCCGCGACCATCATTCTCCTCCTCGATTGGTAATGTGTGTATTGAATCACTTAGCAGTACATGTGCAGTTCCAATTTTGTTCATACCTATCCTTCAAATTTTGTGGGTGCTATTGTTCCCGTAAAAGTAATTGGTTATAGCATCCATGGTCTAACAGAATATCAGCTTGTAATTGTGCGTCGCTCCTGTATCGTGTTGTGCTTGGGTAGGTTTTTCATCTGCAACCAGTAGTGTGGCAAATGATGGAAAGGTTTTTAAAACTAGCAAGATGCCCATGCGTTGCACGCATCAAGATGCATTTGTATGAGTAGTTTATCTTGTGGGAGAAAAGGATGAACGAGGGAAGGCCTTATTTGAAAATCTAGAGAGGGGTATGGGTATCTTTTTGCAAAATTCCCATTTGTTTCCTTCCTATCTGTCAGATATAAATCGGATGGCCTATATTGCAAGAAAAAGAAATATAGAGAAAAAAGTAGACAGTAAAGGAAGTAGAGATAAGTATTAAATATTAAATATAAAATAAATATAACAGTAGGGAGAGTAGAGATAGCATACACGTCGGGAAAGGATCGCGCGCACGCGGGAAAAAGCAGTCGGGCGTGCGCTAGTTTTGGCACGCGGTGTCCGGCGCGCTTTATAAAATTCAACGCCCTCCCACCGCTCTGTGCCTTGCCACCGCTCTCTCCCCGCTCTGTGCCTCGCCACCGCTCTCTCCCCGCTCTTCTTCGCCTCGCCACCATGCTGCCGCGTCGCTGGGAAACTTGGGGATACCGCGGCATCCGCGCGCGCCCCTCTGGCGGCTTCTCCGCCGAGATCCGGTTTCGCGGGATGCGCCTCGGCCTCGGCAATTTCGACACTACCAACGAGGCCGCCCGCGCGTACGACGTGGCGGCATGGCACCTCCTGTGGCCTCATAGAACATTGAACTTTCCCAATGTGCCGACGCGGGAGCGGGCGTAGGAGCTCGCGCCTCTGCCGCGGCTTAGCACCGACGAGGATCGTCGTGACAACCGGAGGCGGGAGCACCGTCTCGGCATCGCCGAGATGGATGAGGAAGCCATGGTGTTGTGGCGCCAACACTTCCCGCGGGACATCATCAACGAGCGTGAGTTCTACACACAAAGGAGGGCGGAGAGGGATAAGAGGAGGGCGGAGCGAGCCGCCTATCGCGAGGACAAACGTAGGCGAAAAGCGGACGCTCAATTCAACATGAGGCTAGGAGCAGCGTCGCCCTGGGAATCCGACGACAATCAGTATCTTCACGCCTACAGTCAGACATCGGAGGAGGACATCACCGAGGAGGAGTCGGACGACGAGGAGTAGTTGAATTATCTTTTTTTTATCTATCTATGCTGAGAACTATCCTCTACTCTCTAGTATCTACTTCTCGATCTCAGCACTGTAATTTAAAGCGCTGTGCATTGTGATTCTGTTGGAGATGCTCTAATATGGCAGACGAGTGCTTTAATGTTGCCCACAAGATGTGCGAGTATTACTAGTAGTATATTTTTCTTGCCATGTTGAGATTTTAAAACCACGAGTGCGAACATGCAGAGGAGCAATGAAGACCAAACACGGGATATTCGGGACATCTTCAAGGAGCATTGCAAGTTAAAGAGGAGCTGCACCAAACCTGTAAAACGAGCTTTGGTAAGTAACACTCTACTTTCATTTAGCCTCGTGTTCTTCGATGTGTATATGTTGTAGTTTCTGTTTCTCTTAAGCGTGGTGTTCTTCGATGTGTAATAAGAAGAGTCTTAATCGTCCTAATGCTTTCGTTTTTAGCTTGATGTAGGAAGTGGGTGTTCTCACCTTGTAGTCTGTTTTTATATTTTTTTTTCCTTTTGAATTCACTTCTCCGAGTTCTGTTTATCTGGCTTCTACTAAATGGAACTAGGTTGCTCTGAGTATTGATCTAAAAAAGAAGTTACTTCATGTCAGGATGCAGTTCCTGCGAGGAGGGAAGTATGGTCAACCTTGAGATCATGTTTCTAAAATGAGGCTGGATTACACACAAGGTGTCAGTTCCCTAATGATGCTGGATTAGACACAAGGTGCAAATTACCAGATGATGCTTGATTACACACAAGCCAGGTGGAGTCGTCAGCTGTTCGTGTCCTCGTGGCATTAGTAAAGGCTGAAAGAAAGCATGCAGCAACCCTTGAGAATGTAGCTGAGTTCCTGAAGAAGCGAAAAGAGCAATTAGATGCTCTCTTCACCCAAGACAAAGAAGAGATGGAAGAAGCTAGAAATAAGCTAGCATAGGCAGAGCAGGCTAGGCGTCTCCTGCTATCTAAAATTGTTGTCAATACAAAATTTCCTTCATAATAGCTAGGTTCAAATGTTTATCCAGTCAGCATGCCTATTGTGATGTCCGTGCATCTACTAATGTGGCACAAAATGTTTTTTTTGGGTCGTGTAATAACAGCTATTACTTTCCAAACAATAACAGACGAAGCATTGGACATGGTATAGTTCACGCGCAAGCCCGACATTCCAAGTTCAACTTCCACATCAAACTCATGTTCATAGATATCTTCACATTCATACATAATGTCCACAACCATGATTCACTTCAAAGCCAAAAAAATGTGAGGAGAGTTATAAATAAAGAAAAACCTCTACTAGTTCTTGCTACCAATGCGAGCACAACAAGTCAAGACCATGCATAAATTAATTATATTTTAGTCATCTTTTGTGTTATAAAATGCCTGCCGGCTCGCGGAAGGACGTGTTACTGGCACACGCGCGGATTCAATGAAGGCAGGCGGAGCAGTCTTAAGCTGGTTGCACGTGGCGAGGAGGCGTGCTCAGCTGGGCCTGCAGCGAGTGCGGCCCTCTTGGCCGGCGCGCCGGTTCAATGCCTGCGCTATGAGAGGTCACGTCCGTGTCAGAGCAATCACTCCCTCCAGTCCTTTTTTGTTTGGGTATAACAAAATGTCGTTTTCCATTCACATTTTACAAGTAAAATTCCTGGACAAACTTTGACCCAAAGTACAATGGGGACTAGTAAACCAGAATGGAGGTAGTAGTTTTTTTTAATCAAAGAAGGGTTTCCCCTTCCGATTTTCATTACTGAAAACCAGCATCTAAATCTAAACCATAGTATTTGCCCTCGAACTACCAGGTTCAACATCTCGCAACATAAACCCATACAACCATACGCCAAGGAGGTACGTGGTACTATGAATTCCATTTTCGCTCCATACCAATCGTTCTAAAAACTACTTACTACTTATAACGCGCCATTGAAAATCGGAACTCTTAACCCCGCTAAAAAAACAATATTTTAAACGTGGCTACTCGATCTGTGGCAACTGGCGAGCCACCGCGCTCCAAGTCGTTCACCTGTGGTCCCGACCATCAACTCCTACGGATCAAATTATCACGCGAGCTGACTATTCCTACAAAGGTGCTCCACCACATACCCGGTACCCGCGAATGCAGCAATCGTGCACCTAGGGTTTTACGGTTTATTTGTTAACGTCGCCTCTATGTAACACTCATGTGTGCGAGACAGCGAGAGGCCGACTGCGTGCGTGCGCCTCTTCTCTTCGTATATGTACTCCACCATTTGTCTGGTGTCCAAAAAATTATAATAAGTACTAGCAATGTGCCAATGCGTTGCCACACGATCAAAGTAGATTAATACATATTCACCGATTTGATAGAAAAAAAGTCTAGTTTTTAAATACGTATATCACTAAAAATATGTTATGTTTCACTCAAAATATATTCCTTTGGCGGTTTTGATGAGACAAGGGAGGAATGTTGTTGGTTTCAAGATTCGAGAAGTGGTATATGTCTAATTTCTACTCTTACTAGAAACATGCCCGTGCGTTGCACGGAACATCAAGATCTTGTGGGAGAAAAGGATGAACGAGGGAAGGCCTTATCTGCAAATGTGGTGAAGAGTGCGGGTAAATTGCCATATTTTCCTTCCTATCCGTCAGATATAAATCGGACGACCTACATTGCAGGATGGCAGGCCCACCATCATCACCAGCTCTATTTTTTATCCCTACTCTTATAAAAAGCATTGTCGGTGATGATCGTGTGTCTTCCATCCTGCAATATAGGCCGTCCGATCTATATCTGACAGATAGGAAGGAAACTACGGTAATTTTGCAAAAAGATACCCACACCCCTCTCCACATTTGCAAATAAGGCCTTCCCTCATTCATCCTTTTCCCCCATAAGATAAACTACTCATACAAATGCATCTTGATGTTCCGTGCAACGCATGGGCATCTTGCTAGTTGTTGAAGAGTGGAGGAGGACGGAGTGCATGTGTGACAAAGACACAAGGAGTGTGTGTGCGATAGGTATCAGCTTAAAATGAGGGGATGGTGTGTGTGTGCACGATCGAGAGGGCGTGCCTCAAGAAGGGAAGAAAAATCTACATAGATACAAGGAGCGGGAGAGAGACATGTATGCGATGGTGGAAGCACGAGTGTGCGGGTGTATAAACCTATCTAGAGGCTAGCTAGTCGATAAATGTTTGTGAGAGAAATACGAGTCGGGGTGCGAAAGCGAGAGTTTTGTGTGAGAGAGAGAGAGAGACGGTAGTCGGTAAGGGGACTGTAAGCAGGAGTTGTGTGTGTGTGTCTGTGAGAGAGAGAGAGGAGATGGTAGTCGGGGTTGTCTGATCGGTAAACAAATGAATAATGTTAGTCTGGGATGGAGACAAAAAGGAGACCGCAACAAATGTTGTGTCTACAGGAGAGAGAGAGAGAGAGTAATTTTAGTGGTATGAGTCATATGTAGAGACATATAGGGTGTGAGAGAGAATCGCATAGAGAGAAAGACAAAGTGAAAGACGAGTGGAGACTGTGTGTGTGGCGGTGAAAAGAAAGCTTAGGTACCGAGTGATACCAGAGTACAGTAGAGACGTGAGAGATAATGAAAACCGTGTAATGTATAATGATAGGGAGAGTGTGACACTTCTCAAGGGAGATGTCGAGAGACCATGTTTGCGAGGATAGGAGAAACATGAAGTGAGCATGCGGGTGAGCTGGAGAAAAGAGAGTGATAGCTACCTGAAGGAGCATGCATGCGAGAGAGATGGGCGTGAAAGGAGTGAACAAAAAAGGGATTCAAATATTTGAATTCAAGATGATGATACATGTAATCCATACTCGAACCAAAATTGATCTATCAAACATGCATACTCATATGAATTCATGCACATCTATGTTATTTAATATGTAGATATTACTGACCCATACATTTTAGTAGAACATAATTTGGTTAAAAAAATCGAATTCAACCTTAAGATTTCGAGATCGTTGTATTTGTATATCATATTACACATAAAAGGAGCAGAATTCTTTGTTGTGCTTTTGAAAGTATATATTAAAAAATGATGTATATAGAATGTAATTCCAATTGAAAATGGATCCCGCCCGGAAAAAAATAGAATACAAACGGGATTTGAATAGAGTTGGCACGGTAAACGTGCACTCTGCAAAATTTGAACGAAGCGGGGAAAGTCGCAGTAACCGCCCGAAACCAAAATCTGTGAGATGGAAATTACTACTGCCTATCCCTGCCACGCAAAGCCTATCTGCTGATTTCTATAGGTTTCGATAGGGGTAGGTTTGTAATTTCACCCTAATGTGACGTAACCGCCTCTCACCCGGGTTCATACACGGTGAGCGCCAAAACACAGTGTGTCCTCGGCCCAAATCGACTCCCTCTCCGATTCATATTCATACACGGTGGGCGCCAAAAACAAACTCTCGTCGGCAAATATTCGGTGTATGCGAGATTACCGTCCTATCCCCAACCGACTAATGTTGCTGTGATGTAGTAGAAATTTGAAATGGGGGCTAAGTTTGTAAATTTTCTCGCGTTTGAGACAAGCGCGCCCTGAATACATAGTTTCCCCTTCCTCTCTACCTCCCTTTTCCCCATTCATACTCCGTGGGCACCAAAACACCCTCTCCACCCCACCCTCCTCCGTCCGCCACCCCATCCACCGCCGTCCTCCTCCACCATGCTGGAGCTGATACCCCGACGCCGTCGTCCATTACAAGGGATCGACCTCTCTCATCCACGGCTTCGGACGGGATCCTTGCATCCCGTCCTCTCGCTTCATCCCTGCCGTCGTCCACCTTGCCGGCGCTGCTCCTACGATCGTCTCGTCCACCGCGCCCTGCCGCCATAGTCTACCCTCCTAGATCTGCTTCCACGCCGCCGACAGCCATCGCTACCGCAGCACCGTCAAATTCTCAGCAGATGCGTACACGGCGCCGCACCAGAGGCGGTACTCTTTCGTATCTGCTCAACTTATTTATCGCAGCAAGAAAATAGATCGCCACTGCTTTACTCTAATTTCTTGTCTTGGTTGCGAAGTTGCCTTTGTCCGGTTTGCACCTTCAGATCCGCCATGGCACGCTCAACACTATACTCCCAATGCTTATGGTTTTCCCCTTTTATATTCCACACTAGTTAAATCACAGTAGACTAAATTTCAAAATTGGGTCAGTCGATTTTTCAGAGCTCACCGGAGTTCGCCGGTGCGAACGAAGGGGCTCGGGTGGTTGTGGGGCCTCGCCGAACAAACAAAACTCGATGCGGGTGGGGCTTGGGGCGGGGTGGGGGTGGGGGTGGCGGAGGAACACAGGCGGCGGGGGCCGGTGGTCCGGCCGGCAGCCCGTGCGGTGTTCTGTATGGGAAGAATCAGAGACGAGGAAGAAGATGGGTTAGGAGACGTGGGATCTTCATCCAACCGCCTGAAATGGTAGAGAGACAGCTGGGAGTTGCATTCTTAATGCGCTCTGGTTCATCATGTGTGGGCACTGCGCAACCAACATTTTATTATCCAAAATCTGCTTGCTCTTCTTTACCATGTTCCTCTTCCGTTCTTCTTTAATATGTACTCTCTCCGTTCCTAAATACAAGTCTTTGTATAGATTCCACCATGGACTATATATGGAGCAAAATGAGTGAATCTACACTCTAAAATGTATCTGGATACATCTGTATGTAATCCATAGTGGAAATCTCTACCAAGACTTATATTTTGGAACGGAGGGAGTATGATAGTAGTACAGTGTGTTCCTTGTACTGAAGATGAGCAGGGACATTTGCAGTGTAGAGGTCTATACAGTCGGTTGTGATGCACACTTTGAGCCTCTTTGATTCGTAGGATTTTGTAAACATAGGAACAGGATTTGTAGTCACCTGCCCACTTGAATCCTATAAGAATAGCAAGGAAATGTGGGGAGCTGTGTCGCCTTTGAGAGTTACACTGATATTAACAGTACCGCACCTTCACTTGAATAGAGCTGGTATCCAAAGCCTTTCTAGCCGTACCGGCAATACTAGCACATATATTCCAGCAAGTTCCACTTTGCTAATTTTACTCTGATGCTTACGGTTTTCCCTGTTATATCTACACTATGATCTGTGTAGATGCTTTGTGTCGCACTAGCAGCAGTGCACTCTTGAAGCTAAACACTGCAATGACTTACAAAATTGGCACCAAGGCATTGAGTGCCATTCTAGATGCAATGAAACTCATACGCTCCCCACCTGTTGATTCTTGTTCAGAATATGATCCTAATGACTATTCTAACCTTGAGGAGTCAAAGGCAGATGGCCTGTCCTGTTCACCCATCAAGGTGCCTGTTCTAATTTGGCAATGTTTTATTGATTGCGGGTATCTTGCATATGTTGTCTTGCATTTCTTCTACTTTGTTGCACCGCCATCTGCTTAGTTTACTCATCATATATGTTGAGATGCCATGCCCATCCATTATCAATACATATTCCATCTGTCATCATACCATGTTTTTTCACTCAAATGATGTTCTTGTGCATCAGACATCAAAAAGGAAGAGGGTGATTGCCGAACCTGAAGCAGCACCAGCAAAGTCCTTGAAAAACGTGGTGGTGCCGGAGAAATCAGACAGCACCCCACTTATATTGGTTGTACAACCAGTGACACAAAACGTAGGACCGACTCCAGCAGACTGTACCCATACTTCACTGGCCACACCACTAGCCCCACCACACAGGACCTACACTCCAGCAAAAGGTATACCGATTTCATTTGCCATAGCACCAGCTGTACCACAGAAAAATCCCACTCCAGCAAAAAGTACAGCAAGTCCACCGGCCGAAGACCTATCCCAACTGCAGAGACGGTCAATTCCTATAGATTGGAACCCCATTCCATTTATTCCCAGTTTAAAAGACAATGCTTTCAATGTTGTTAGGGACTACGTGCATATATTCCCATCATGGGAAGATTATTGTGAAGACAAACACCATTTTCACATCTTCCTGTCCAACTTACGTGTAAGTGCTATTATTCATGGTTATTATTTTCCTGTTTTCTGCTGATTGAACACATCAATGATTTACATTACATTGTTGTAACTAGGCGAGGGTCAATCTGGATAGTCATGACGAGCAAAGCTTGCTTGTGCTTTTTAAGGAAGCATTGCAGCAGTATCGGTGTTACCTGAGGAAATCACACTTTGATGGCAAGTCTATAAATGAATTTCCGGTGAAGTCTCATGTGCTAAATTTAGAAGACATTGAATGGAAAACCTTGTTATGCACTGGTCTCGTTCCCAGGATGAGGTACTGTCTATGAAATCACATGACAATTTGAACTTCTACTTTTCCGCATGTGCCTTACGGATCTTTTTTGCAGGAAATCGGCTCGAAGAAGAATTCTGGTTTGAAAAGAACGACAGGATATCGCAAATATGCTGCCCGCTGCTTTGCTCTTGTTAGTACCTGTTGTCTTGTATCAATGTACTTGCATACGTACCTGGTTCATTATGTGACAGCAGTATGCATGATAGCTTGCTTATCAATTGTTCGCTCCAAATTATCTTATCTGTATGAATGGTTACATTAGTGTAGAATATATCCAATGCCAATGTTTTTTAGCTCTGCATTGTTCTTGTAAGTACATGCTATCCTTTATCAGTGTACTTATAATGACAGGTAGTTGTTCATGTACCATCACTCTGCAGCTTATTTTCCTTTGCCCTCCATTTTCTACACATCAGATCTATATTTACTCTTACCATAAGGTTGGTACTGAAGAAGTTTAGCTGCGCATTGCTCTTGGCTGTACCTTTTGCCTCTATCGCTGCACTTACATTTATAGCTACTTGGTTATGTAGCATCACTCTTCATCTTATCTTAAATATTCTCCATTTTTCGTATATTATCACATCTATATTTACTCTTAACAAAATGTAGAATAAAGGCAATGCTTATGAAGAAGATTCTGTGGTAAACTTCTTGAATTGCCCCCCCCCCCCATCAGCATGGACAAGGCCTTTATAGAGCATGTCTTCACCAATAATGTAAGTTTGTCCATCTCAAGCTTCAAACTTTGTTGTATATATTTGGTTAGGCATGACTGCAACAGCTGTTTATTTTTGGGGTTTGCATCAAATTGCTGTTTAAAGTTTATTATGTAGTTCATAAACAAAAGTTTGTCCTTCTCAATTTAAGTTTTTAGTTGTACAACCAAGTTCCTTCTTCATACCATGTAAATTAAACTATACAGAGCAAGTGATCTTCTTTTGCACTGCATGTATGCTTTTGTTCTTCATTCGTAATCAAGTGGTGTGGTGAACCTACCACTATAGCACAATGTCATATTCTACAATGTCTTAACTATGAACAATGTCATATCATTCTACTATTATTTAAACTATCTCTTTATTTGCCAATCTGAAATGGGATAAATTGACAGCACACTAACCCTTGATACTTATGAGTTCTTGATCTGTAATCCAGTGGTGTCGTGAAGCTGCCAACTCCTTCACAATGTCATTTCCTGCCATGTCTTGACCTAAACAATACCATATTGTGTTAATGCAATTTTAAATTGTGTCACTTTATTCGTCAGTAAGAAATGTGATGAATTGTCAGCACTGATACTTTATGTGCAAAACCTGTCATCTGTCTGCTTGTTTATCTTTCAGAGTGAGGAAGATATAAGTGTTGAACAAGCGCAGTCTCATCATCTTGCTCAGCTGCTTGCGCTGCAGCTCCCCAGCAGGGCTAACCTTTCTTGAACTCTATTGAAGTGCTGTCGGTTTTGTATATTATTTTGTCGGCGTGTTTATTTGCACTGGTGGCGATCTTTGATGCCCAGTGTATGTAATCTGCTGTCTGCTTGTGCTTTATTATCATAGTGGCGAACTTTGATGCCTAGTGGATGTAATATGCCATAATTTCTTTATTGTATAGTCTAAGTTTTTTCTTATTCACGATGTTGCAGTTATTTTACTGTATATATATCCTGACTTCGCAGTAAACTGGCCAAACCGTAAAATTACGGTACATAATTGGGCCGTCATGCAATCACGATGTAGGTTGGGCCTGAAACGTGCTGAACAGCTCACGGGCCGGCAGCAGCCCGAAATGAACCCCAGCCCATGATTGTGCGAATCAAATCATGGGATTTTAACAGGCCAAAATTGTCTGTCCTTGTTTGGCCCAATCAGATATCGGCTGCGAGCAGGCCGGATGCAAACCGGGCCGTAGTTAGGCCCAACTATATGACGGGCTTTTAACAGGCCGAAATTAATATAGGGCCGAAATGTTAAACGGGCCCTTAACAGGCCAAAACTAATATCAGTCCTAATTACTAAGTGGGCCTTTAGCAAGTGGGCCCAAAAGCATAGTGTCCAGTTGACAGGCCGAATTTGATATGGGCCATAATTGAGCCCAAAGCCTCTTAAAGGGTCGGACCTGATTTGGGCTGTAATTCGGCCCAGAATGTGGTAGGCTTTTAACGGGCCGGATCTCATATGGGCCATTATTAGGCACGGAACGTGACAGGCCATTAATGGACCGGATCAAATATGGGCCGGCATTTGGCCCAAAACATGGCAGCTGGTTAATGGGCCGGCCTACTAGGGTCCTCAAAATCTTGTGGGCCTACAGCTGGGCCGGCCCATTAATGTCGGCGAAATCTCATGGGCCTTTAGCTGGGTTGGCCCATTATGATCCGTAAGAATCTTGTGGGCCTTTACCTAGGCCGGCCCATTATGGCACACAAAAATCTTGTGGGCCTTTACCTGGGCCGGCCCATTATGGCCCGCAAAATCTTGTGGGCCTTTAGCTGGGCCAGCCCATTATGGTCCGCAAAATCTCATGGGCCTTTAGCTGGGTCGACCCATTATGGTCCGCAAAATCTTGTGGGCCTTTAGTTGGGCCGGCCCATTTAAACTTGATGAGCCGGTCCATGTGTCAACATATCATAGGCGCGTCTCGCCCATTGGATGAGTGACACCTGTGCCAACGCGGACCTGACACGTGTCTCCTCCAGCCAATGATGATTTTACATGTGGAAAATCCCCATTGGTCGGGGTTTTTAATGGGTTATTGGATCCAAAACCCGACCCGATAGCTTAACGGTGTTCCGTTACGGTGGATGCCACGTGTCGGTCACCCTTGACAAAGGCACTTCTGTGATGCGTGATTTATCGTCATGGAAGTGGACACTTCCGTGATGATAATTTTGGTAATGTCATGGAACACATCTACGACAGCACAGGTATGACTATCTTGATTCTGTCATAAATTTGTCATGGATGTACATGCATGACAAAAAACGCGACCTACTGTGACAAACACGTATCATCACGGAAGTGTATTTTTTTGTAGTGGGTGGGGCCGAGTTTGACTCTTGGTTTGGGACATATGTGGATGTGAGAAAGTAGTTGAGGGCTTTGGAGCATATTACTAAGCATTTTGAGCAAGAAACTCATTAAGCAACACCTCATCCCTCCTTGATAGTATTGACTTTTCCTATAGACTCAATGTGATCTTGGATCACTGTCGGTGTCAAAACCGGCGGATCTCGGGTAGGGGGTCCCGAATTGTGCGTCTAAGGCTAATGGTAATAGGAGGCGGGGGACATAATGTTTACCCAGGTTCGGGCCCTCACGATGGAGGTAATACCCTACTTCCTGCTTGATTGATCTTGATGATATGAGTATTACAAGATTTGATCTACCACGAGATCGTAGAGGCTAAACCCTAGAAGCTACCCTATGATTATGATTGTTGTTCTTGTCCTACGGACTAAACCCTCCGGTTTATATAGACACGGAGGGGGCTAGGGTTACATAGAGTCGGTTACAGAGAAGGAAATCTACATATCCGAATTCTCAAGCTTGCCTTCCACGCAAAGGAGAGTCCCACCCGGACATGGGACGAAGTCTTCAATCTTGTATCTTCATAGTCCAACAGTCCGGCCAAAGTATATAGTCCGACTGTCCGAGGACCCCCTAATCCAGGACTCCCTCAATAGCCCCTGAACCAGGCTTCAATGACGATGAGGCCGGCGCGGAGATTGTCTTCGGCGTTGCAAGGCGGGTTCCTTCTCCGAATACTCCATAGAAAATTTTGAACATGAGGATTGTGTCCGGCTCTGCAAAACAAATTTCACACACCACCGTAAAGAACATAATATTCCACAAATCTAATCTGCTGACAACTTTTCATAGCATGACATCACGCCACGGCCCGGTCATTATACGAACCATTTTTTTCAGCCTGCTATGGCACGTATTGCGAGGCAGTTTTATTGGCACGTCTTGTCGAAGCAAAGATCGTGTCCCCCTTATCACGGGATTATCATCAATACGGGTGTGGGTAACCCAATCGTGCCATTAGTATGACTCCTCGGTTTTAGGCAAGTTCCAAACGGCCACGCGGAGGACGCTTGATATTCACCCTCTTTATAAAGAGGTCCAGACCCGTCCTTTTCTTTCCACGCCCAATCCTTCCCTTCCCCTACCTCGATTTCCAACACCCAAGGTTCAGGCTAAGCGCTTCAGACCTTCAATCATGTCTAGATCCAACCTTCAAGGCCGGTGGGTGGCCTCTTCTGTCATAGAGGAGGACATCAAGAAGCTTAGGGAGGCTAGGTATCTGACCGCCGAAATCCCCCACAGGCTACCTGCTCAAGGGCAGGTTATCCCCACTCCCGAACCCAACGAGAGTGTTGTATTTGTTTCCCACTTCCTCCGAGGGCTTGGCTTTAGTCTTGATCCCTTCGTAAGAGGGCTCATGTTCTATTACGGGCTAGATTTCCATGATCTAGCACTAGATTACATCCTTCACATCTCGTCGTTTATCGTCGTCTGTGAGGCCTTCCTCTGCATTACCCCACACTTCGGCTTGTGGCTCAAGACCTTCAATGTGAAGCCGAAGATGATTGACGGGCGACACGCGGAGTGCGGAGGTGCTATAATAAGCAAAGGTGTCGACGCCCTATGGCCAAAGGGTTCCTTCCCGGAGGTGTCCGACCTATGGCAACGGGAGTGGTTTTACATCACAGCGCCCCAGGGTACAAAGCGGGCGGCCGCCCTGGCCTTCCGCCCGGGCCCTCCGCCCCAACTAGCATCATGGGTCAACAAAGGGCTGGACTGGGGGCCAGCTAATGACGTGCTTACATTGCAAAGTCGCATCCAAGATCTCCTCAAGAGGGATGTTAGTCTCGTCAAAGTAGTTCAAGTAGTGCTAGTTCGTCGGGTCCTGCCATGCCAAAATCGATCTCTCCATATGTGGGAGTTCAACCCGGAAGGACCGTAAACTATTCAACACTTCTTCGGCGTGACGCTCGAAGGGATGTATCGATTGTTCTTCGGATCACGAATAAAGTGTCCAGACACCACCCAGGATGTGGGTCTGAACTGCAACCATCCAGATACCCAAGTAAGTAACCCCGCGACCGAACCTGTTGTTATTATATTTGTCACAACATCATTCTAAAAAATTGCCCTCTGCCCGGACTGGATAAGGAAGGCGGAGAGGATCAGGTGTTCGGCCCCTCTTCCCGAAGGCTCGCCAGATCCTGTACTAACCAGGATGCTGGCTCACGCACCGTATCAAGTGCCATCAGGAGAAGATGAGGGGAGGAATAAAGAAGCCTAAGGTGGGCTTCATACGTTACACATCCAAACCGGGGGAATTAGTGCCTCCGCGAAGGAGGATGTTCGGGGAGGCGAGTCTAGAATCCCTTCTCCCCACGGGAAGAAAATGGTTGCCCCTGAAGACTTGGAAACGGAGGTTTCCAAACGAGGGAAGAAACCATCACCAGGGGGCCCTGCCACGGAGGGCATCCTTACCGCACAGCACTCGCAAGGGGGCCAGCCGTCAGCTGAACTGTAAGTGATCAGAGCCACATTGGTAAATATGCCCTGCTCTTTTCCTGAGAATAACAACCGAAATATATGTTTTGCAGTCCGGCTCATAGCCCCTCTCCACAATGTTTGTCTTTGGGGGTTCTTCTTCCGGAGATGATGGAGAGCGAAACGCCTCCTCCTGCTTCCCCGCCTCGTGACACGGACAACCCTGAGGTGTCGTCGCGGAGGATTTCTCCTGATCCACAAAGGCCGGAAGGTAACTCTTCGGCCGCCTGAAGTCCGGAGTTCTCGGCTCCTAAGGAGACCAACGGAAAAAGCCCGGGACTGTCCGGAGTACAACCTGACACATTGATGAATATTTTGGAGCAAGCGGTTATCTCAGAGGCACATCGTACCTTAATGGGTACGGTGGTTGATAGGATCTCATCCGCCAAAAGTGGGTTGAATGAAGCTTTTGCGAGCCTGCTAAGAGGCTTTGAGGTACGCAAAGTAATATATATATATATATTTTACTGTACCGCACATGCTAGGTGTGCTCTATATAGGTAGTAGCCCCTGAGACTCTGGTTGACGCCAAGACGCGGTGAGCAGAGGATCATAGTCTCAGATAATAACGACGCTGCTTTCGTACGCAGATGGCTGCAGATCCGGTGGCTGACCAAACTGCTGATTTTGCCGAATTGAGGCGGCAGCTTGACGTGGCGGATGCGGACATCATGCTTGTGAACAAGCGGCTTGACAAGGCACAGGGTATGTATATTCGGGTGGTCAGCAAATATTAAGAGGAGCATAATGCTAGTATCTAGAATATGCTTTGACTGCAGATGGAGCTGACGTCGTGGAAACCCTTCGGGCAAAACTTGCCTGAGCCAAGGAACAAGCCAGGAGAAGCGATGCGGCCGCCCTGAAGGCAGCCGAAGAGTTAAAAGCCGAACAGGCTGCTCATCGCCAAAGCAAAGATGAAATAGCCAACATGGCTCTTGAGCTACAAAATGCCGCCAGCCGCTATGAGCTCCTCGAAAGGGAAAGCCTAGCGAAAGCAGCTGACTTGAAGAAGGCGTCAGAAGCAGCCAAGGAAACACGCTGTAAAATCGGAGCGGCGCGAGACGAGCTTCGTCAAGTCGGAGATATCGCGGCTGGGAAGCCCTTCTTATTGTGGACGAAGTTCGGCGATCCGAAGTATGCCCCTCTTGATCAATTGTGGAGTTCGGCAGACGCATACTTGGATTTAGCAAAAAGTGCTACTGACGCGACTGATTAATTCAAAGATCAGAAAGATCATCAGGTGGAAAGATTGTTCTGGTCGCAGTTCAGTAATCCAAGGCGTCCGCTGCTATTGAATGAGCAAATGGCCGAATGGGCGGAGCTCCATAGGTTGTCCGGGGATGCCATGAGGTCTGTCGTGGATCACCTTTGGCCGAAGGAACCAAGTCCGGATAGTTATTTTGGTTTAGTGCAACGATTTCTTCGTCCTGTGCCGCATATCGATGCTATCAAGAGGTTGGCGTGCATAGAGGGCACACTGATGGCTCTTGCCCGTGTTAAGACATACTGGGCGAAGATGGAGGCCACCGCTGTTGCAGCCAAGGGTCCGCCCGGGGGTGAGGACTCGCCCGAGCACTATTTTGAAGAAGTCCTGGAAGGTGCCCAAATAGAGGCTCAGTGCTCAAAGAGTACCATGTTCCAGTGACATGTATCTTGATTGTAAAAACAATGCTATGTTGATTATAAGGGCTATATTTTATACTTTTGCTCGCAAAGTATTGAGTGCCTCCTCTGCGGCCGTTTATGTATGTATGTATATAACTTGAAAGTTTGCAGTCGTCGGCTTCAGCCCCCACGCATATAATGCGGGGGTGTTTGGTAAAGCGCATACTCACACTTGATCCAACGTCTTAGTCCATTTAAGGAGGTGATAGCGCGGCAGACGAGGCAATCGGACTATATAGCTTTAACACTTTCACTTAGCCATAGGAGTTTGACGGTGGGGCTACTATATAGCCCCTGGTACGTCCGCGTTCATCCGAATATGGTGCGCGTACATACGTGACCGGGAAACCGGTCCTTTGTTAATGAGGAGGAATCGCAAAGATTCCACTGAGTCCTCGAGTGGTTGACCAGTCTCTCGCTTTATCATGACAGTCAGTTTTCGGCTTTCTCTACTAAGGTGCTCATCCAGATGAACCGGGGCACAATCGCAGTAGTTCTCCCGGTGCCACCTTAGCCGATAGAGCGGAACGTAAGGTAGCAAAACTGAAAGTGCAACTATCCCTAGGTGGTTTTGGTAATTCATAACAACATATAGCTCATTGAGCTAATGCTATTCCAAGACTATTATTTCAGGAAAGCTCAATGAATGGCATGGCATGGATGATGAAAGTGGATCCCTCAAAATACTAAGGACAAAGGATTGGCTCAAGCTCAAAAGCTCAAGACTCTTCATTTTATATTTTAGTGATCCAAGATCACATTGAGTCTATAGGAAAAGCCAATACTATCAAGGAGGGATGAGGTGTTTCTTAATGAGCCTCTTGCTTCATGTGCTTAGTGATATGCTCCAAAACCCTCAAGTACTTTCCCACATCCACAAATGACCTAAACTTAAAGCCAAAATCGGTCATACCGATTCTTCCTATCCGGCGCCACTGATTCCAAAAGTCATAGCCACTGCCACAAACCCTAAGCAAATCGGTCCTACCGATAGGGATCTCGGTCTCACCGAGATGGGGTTGTAATCTCTCTGTTTCCCTTCATAACATTTCGGTCTAACTGAAGTGAGCGATCAGTCCCACCGAGATTGCAATGTAAACTCTCTGTTTCCTTTTTGTAACATTTCGGTCTCACCGAAAAGAGCAAATCGGTCCCACCGAGTTTACTTGACCAACTCTTTGGAAAGCTTATTACCAAATCGGTCTCACCAAGTTTGTGTAATCGGTCTTACCAAGATTACGTTATGCCCTAACCCTAACCGAATCGGTCTCACCGAGATGCATGTCAGTCCCACCGAAAATCACTAACGGTCACTAGGTTTACTAAATCGGTCCGACCGAGTCTGTTGAATCGGTCCCACCGAGTTTGGTAAATTGTGTGTAACGGTTAGATTTGTGTGGAGGCTATATATACCCCTACACCTCCTCTTCATTCATGGAGAGAGCTATAAGAACGAACCTACACTTCCAACTTACCATTTCTGAGAGAGAACCACCTACTCATGTGTTGAGACCAAGATATTCCATTCCTACCATATGAATCTTGATCTCTAGCCTTCCCAAGTTGCTTTCCACTCAAATCTTCTTTCCACCAGATCCAAAACCTATGAGAGAGAGTTGAGTGTTGGGGAGACTATCATTTGAAGCACAAGAGCAAGGAGTTCATCATCAACGCACCATTTGTTACTTCTTGGAGAGTGGTGTCTCCTAGATTGGCTACGTGTCACTTGGGAGCCTCCGAAGAGATTGTGGAGTTGAACCAAGGAGTTTGTAAGGGCAAGGAGATCGCCTACTTCGTGAAGATCTACCGCTAGTGAGGCAAGCCCTTCGTGAGCGACGGCCATGGTGGGATAGACAAGGTTGCTTCTTCGTGGCCCTTCGTGGGTGGAGCCCTCCGTGGACTCGCGCAACCATTACCCTTCGTGGGTTGAAGTCTCCATCAACATGGATGTACGATAGCACCACCTATCGGAACCACGCCAAAAACATCCGTGTCTCCAATTGCGTTTGAATCCTCCAAACCCTTCCCTTTACTTTCTTGCAAGTTGCATGCTTTACTTTCCGCTGCCTATATACTCTTTGCATGCTTGCTTGAATAGTGTGATGATTGCTTGACTCGTCCTAAAATAGTTAAAATCTTCCAAACTCTAAAATCGGGAAAAGGTTAAGTTTTTATTGGTCAAGTAGTCTAATCACCCCCCCCCCTCTAGACATACTTCAAGGTCCTACAAGTGGTATCAGAGCCTTGGTCTCCATTTGCTTTGATTTCCATAGCTTTTGGTGGTCATGGCCTTGGTTTCACAACCTAGGAGAGTATGGCGTCTAGCGAGGGAAATTATCACTGTAGAGGTCCTTACTTTGATGGTACTAATTTTGCTAGTTGGAAGCATAAGATGAAAATGCATATTCTTGGACATAACCCCGCCGTTTGGGCAATTATTTGTATTGGCTTGCAAGGTGAATTCTTTGATGGGAGAGAACCGAACCGTGAAGCTAATGCAGAAGAATTGAAGATGTTGCAATACAACGCTCAAGCTTGTGATATCATCTTCATCGGATTGTGCCCTGAAGAATTCAACAAAATCAGCTGTCTTGAGAATGCAAAGGAAATTTGGGATACTTTGATTGATATGCATGAAGGTACCGAGTCCGTCAAAGAATCCAAGTTGGATGTGCTCCAAAGTCAGCTTGACAAGTTCAAAATGAAGGATGGTGAAGGTGTCGCTGAAATGTACTCTAGGCTTGCGCTTATCACAAATGAGATTGCCGGCTTAGGGAGTGAAGAGATGACCGACAAATTCATCATCAAGAAGATCTTAAGAGCATTGGATGGAAAGTATGATACCGTGTGCACATTGATTCAAATGATGCCAAACTACAAAGATCTCAAGCCAACAGAAGTCATTGGAAGAATTGTTGCTCATGAGATGTCACTCAAGGATAAGGAGGAACTTCACAACAAGTCAAGTGGTGCTTACAAAGCCTCAAGTGAAGCCCCCACATCATCAAGCGAGAAACAAACCTTCAATGAAGAATTGAGCTTAATGGTGAAGAACTTCAACAAATTCTACAAGAGTAGAAGCAAAGAAAGAAGCTCCAAGTCAAGGTCTTACAATGACAATAGATCTTCTAGTCGAGAGCGCAATTGCTACAATTGTGGGAGACCCGGACACTATTCCTATGAGTGTACAGCACCCTACAAAAGAAGAGAAGATTCTCCAAGAAGAAGGAGCAAAAGAGAAGAATCACCACCAAGAGAGAGGAGGAGTAGAGATGATCATTATGAACGAAGACCCTCACGGAGAAGCAAGGATTCGGAAAGGAAGGACAAGTCATCAAGGAGCTACACAAAACGAAGACATCAAGCTCATGTTGGTGAATGGGTATCCGGCTCCGACTCCGACAATCACTCCGAGAGAAGCTATCACTCCGACTCCGAATACACTCAAGATGAAGGTGTTGCCGGTCTAGCACTTGTGTCAACCAACTCCTACGACATATTTGATTCACCAAATGAAGGTGTTGGAAGATGCTTCATGGCCAAAGGTCCAAAGGTAACACACCCTGAGTATGTTGATTTCAATAGTGATGAAGATGACTTGCTTGTGGATGATGATTTACTTGTTGACAACTCTAGTGATGAATACTATGATGAAACGTCAATTAATCATGCTAATCAAGATAAAACGAATGACAATGATAAGGAGAAGATTGATCTTCTGACTAAAGAACTAAACACTCTTAAGTTAGCTCATGAAACTATCTACGAAGATCATCGAGAACTTTTAAGGGCTCATGAGAAGTTACGCTTTGAAAAGCTCAACCTTGAGCAAGAGCATGAGTTCTTAAAGGCAATCAATGATGATCTTCAGAAGAAAAGTTCTTCTTACATTGCCAAGCGTTTAGTCTTATCTACTTACATGCCTCAAGTCAAGTCAAGTAACAAGTACAAGAAAGATACTTCCTCTAGTAGTAACAATAATAATGTCAAATCTAATATTGTTGCTTCTAGTAGTTCTCTTGGTTCCACTAATGATTCTCTTAGCCAAGTTACACTTGAGCAAGAAAATAGCTTATTGAAGGGAATTATAGAGAAAGGTGTTTACAAGAGCCTTGCCGGGAGTAAGCAATTCGAAGAAATTGTACGCAAGCAAGGAAGGCACCGGAAGAATCAAGGTGTTGGTTTTGAACGAAGGTTCAATGCCAATGGAGTTGAGTGGAAAAACATCAATACCCCAAGACGAAGTTTGTTCCTCAACAAGAGAAGTATGATCCTACTTATTTCAAGGGAACACAAGCTCAAGATGATCTTCCACCACAAGACCACAAGAACAAAGGCAAAGACAAGCTTCAAGAATAGATTGATGCATTTGAAGAAGAACCTAAAGCCTCGTTCAAGTGGGTCCCCAAGACTACGTCAAGTTCTACTTCATCAAGTACAACTACAACTCCAAGGATTCCCATCAAGATGATGTGGATCCCGAAGAAGAAGAACTAGAGAGTTCTTGAGGGTGACGCCGCCAACATTCTTCACTCATATCATTATGGCAAGAACAAGTGCAATCAACTTCCACATCTTGCACTAGTTCAAGGAGTCACAAACCCTCATGTTGGTAAGGCAAGGGACAAGGTAACCTAATGATTTCATGGACATCATTTTGTGTGTGCTTTACTCTATGTCTATGGATATTCTTGTTTGTTCCTTATGGGACTAACCCATGTAGGTAAGTTGAAAGTGCAACTCACTCCAAAGGATTGCTCCAAATGATCTACATCAACATTGAGTATCCACATCTTCGACACCTACATGAAGTCATCATCGACAAAACCCAAGGTTAGTTCATCCCTCTAAGGGGGGATCTCACATCTAGGGGGAGCTTAACTCTAAGAATTGAGTCAAAGCAACTCTAATGGTGTGAATATATCAATGCATTATGTAAAAGTGGTAACCCCACTTGAGCTTAAACGATGAGTATGACCTATGATCAAATGTTCTCGTTTGACTCCTAAGTCAATATACTCATATATAGATGACCTAGTCATCGCCAATTGTTTGATAGATGCTAGAATTGGTTGTTCATGCTTTGCCGCATATTTCATTTGCCATCTTATTGTGTGAGCATGTTGGTGCATATTTTACTCATTCAAGAACATCCACTTGTTGTTTTGATTGTTTGCTCTCTTTTCTTGTTGCCAAGTGGATGGACAAGAATGCCTAAGAACCTTCTTAAGTTATCTATGCTTTTCTCATCTCAAACTTTATTCATGCTACATCACAAAATTTGATCAAGTCAGATTCGAACCACTCTGTGTGAGGAGCACTCGGAGTCCCCGATTCGTCATAGACTTAAACCTCCAAAACCTCTGTGTGACTCTCGGTCTGACCGATTCCTCCATTTCGGTCCTACCAAGATCACTAAGTTGATCTGAGTTTTCAATCTTGGTGCAACTGATTTGAACTTTTCAGTCACACCGAGTTGTTGTAACTGTACACAGTTATGCATCTCGATGCCACCGAGTTGTTCCACTCGGTCACACCGACAGGGTCGGGCTATATATAGCCACGGGCAAAACTTTTGGAAATTTCTCCGAAACCCTTCGCCCGCGCAATAGCTCGCTCTGCCATCGAAGGTCTCCGGATCGTCTCCTCATTGCCAGCAGCCTCCTGTCGCTGGTCTCCGCCGCCGTCAACGGAATTCGCCCCCGCCGTTGTCGCCGTAGCGAGTCCACCGCCAAGTTAGGGTATGGAATCAATCTTTGTGCTATCCACGTCTGATTCCAAGGACATTCTACTCTTGATGAATCTTGCCACGATTGAAACACTTCTATCCAGTCAAAGTAGTCTGTAGATTAGATGAGATTCAAATTTTTAGGGTTAGGTTTCCGCCGAAACCATCTCGGACCCATCGAGTTGAAAAACTCGGTCTCACCGATTTGGCTTATGCCATTGCACTAGTGACTCTCGGTCTGACCGAGAATTACTAATCGGTGCGACCAATTTGAGGATTCTATGAAACCCTAGCAGTCTCGGTGCCACCAAACTGTGACTCGGTCCAACCGAGATCATCAGTTTAGGTTCCAAAAACTGCTTCGGTATCACCGAGTTTGAAAATCGGTTGATCCAAAATGCTTTCTGTGGAAAACTAAAACTGAACTTTTGAATCATTCTTTTGCAAAAATCTCTGCATTTTGTGATGCTCATCTATTCTATCTCATCTATAACTCTTCACAGGGTCAGCAGTCAGCTTTTTACAGCATGTCAGACCAGAGTGACAGTCAGAACAGGTCAGAAGAGCAGATGGACTTGAGTGACGGCACTAGTACCTCAACTACAGATGAAGGGAGCAGAAGTACTCCTAGCAATTTGCCTAAGGCTGCTACTAGGCAAAGGAGGAAGAGGACTTCAGACTCAGAAGATGAAGATTATAAAGCTCAGGAAGATGAGGCCACTTCCAAGAAAGTGGTGCTCAAGAAGGAATATGGCTCTACACATAGCACAAAGCCAGGTCTGAAGAAGAAAGTTTCTGCCAAGAGGACACCAATGCCAAAGGCCAGAAAGTCCACTCAAGTGCCAGCCCAGACAGAACCCAAAGAGGCACCTGAGAAGAAAGTCACTTCTTCCAAACCTCAGAAAGTCCCCACTGGTGAGACTATGAAGTTCACAATTGAATCAGAGGATGAAGGTGGTTAGGACAAGAAGAAGAAAAGAGCAAGAACCACAACTGCCAAGGTCCTTGGAAAGCCCTCCATGAGAAAAGATTCTGAAGAAGAGGAAGAGGTTGCTGCACCAGCACCTAAGGCACCCAAGCTTATGGGAGATGCAATCAGGTCAGGGGCTGCAACATCTAAGCCCAAGGAAGCACCCAAAGCTGCCTCCAAGGCCAAGCAAGTTCCAAAGAGGAATACTAGGATTATTCCAACTGCTGAGAAGAACAAGGCCCCAGTGCCAAATGTTGCTGAAGAAGAGGATGAAGAAGGACAGGTCCTAAGAAAGCTCAAGCCCAAGATACCAGACCACAATGATGCCAATCCTGTGGCTGAGGATATGAGGATCAGGAAAGATTCAGGGCTGAGACTGTGGAGGATGGAAGATCCATATGCATCAAGAAGAAGAACTGTTGTTGACTACAGGTTCCACACAAAGGAACAACAGGACTTCTATGAAACAATTTTGTTGGACAAGAAGCCTATAGTTTGTGACTTGAGGTGGGTCGACTGGACCTACATCAAAGACAATGAAGAGCACTATCCTGGAGTGCAAGAAAGCTTTGTTGCTTATGGAGTTGCTGATTTCGTTGGACAGAAGTTCACCCACTGGAATGATGAACTTATCATGCAATTCTACTCCACAGCACACTTTTACCCAGATGGAAGAATTGTTTGGATGTCTGAAGGTACAAGGTACCAATCCACTGTTGAAGAATGGGCAAGTCTGATAAATGCCCCCAAGGAAAATGAGGATGACCTGGATATCTATGCAAAGAAGAAGATGGATCACAATTCCATGGCTCACATGTACAAGGAAATTCCAGACAAGGCAGTAGAGACTCACAAGTTTGGATCAGTTCACTTTCTGCTGTCAGGGTTGCCAACCATTAATTGGATTCTGAGGCATACTTTGTTGCCCAACTCTGGTGACCATAACATGATCAGAGGGCATGCCATCAACATGTTGCATGTGTTTGATGTGCCACAAAAGTTCAAAGTCATGAGCCTGATGATTGAAACAATTAAGAGGACTGCAGCAGATCAGAAGAGGAGTTGTGGATATGCACCTCAGATTCAGGAATTGATTAACTCAAAGATGGGCACAGGGAAATATCAGTTGGATAAGGAACACTTTCCACTTTATCCAGACTTTGAGGATAATGAGGTTGTCATGAATGAGAATGATCCACAATCAGTTCAAGCTCAGGAGAAGAAGGAGAAGGCAAAGAAGGAGAAGGCTGCCAAGATGCCAACTCAAGAGGAGGCATCTGAATATTTCTTGAAAACCAAATAGGAGCAGCTTGGTTACTTGATAGCATCTACACTGAGGATTGAGAACGGACTGGCCACCCTCACTCAGAATCAGGAGAGCCTTGAGAGAATCATGGAACTCAAATTCCATGACCTTGATGTCAAAGTAACTGAGATTCAATCGGTTGTAGAGCAGCTGCAGGAGGACTTGCAGGAGAAGCAGGGCAAGACAACAACTAATGTGTTTGCCAGAGTGCCGAGAGCCCAGAGGTCCGTTGCAGTGCCAGTGACAGACACTAGAGCAACAACTTCAACACCAGCCACTACCCCTTCAGTTCCAGTGCAACCAGCTCCAGCATCCACTCCAGCACCCTCTACTTCAACTGAAGCCTTCGTCCTTGGAGTCATCAGGACACCTCCACCAGAAGATCAAGCCTGAGAGTCGATCTAGCACTATTCATTTTCTATGAACTTTTTGGTAACTTGTTGCCAAAGGGGGAGAAAAATGTATAGATCATAGGGCTTAGAGAGAGAGTGTTGTGTTTGTTATTTCTTGCTTTTATTTGGTGGTTTTAAACTTTGTTTGCTTTTGGTTGAGATACTATGCTTGTGAGACATTGATGATCATGTGTTTGATCATAAGCTACACTTATGCATGCTTAATATTATCCTATCTATCTTATGTGATCATTCACAATGCTTGGTGTTGAGTGCATGTATTCAATATTTATTATTTTGAGCGCTCCACCAAGATGTATGTGACATGAAAGAGAAACCCATGAGCCTAATTCATTGTGCATTTGCAGTCCAAAGCAAATCTTAAACTATGCACAAATTTAGGGGGAGCTCTTGCTTATCACATACTTCTCAAAGCGACGATGTTATTCAATTTTATTATCATTTGTCGAAGCTTTGATCTACATGTTGTCATCAATTACCAAAAAGGGGGAGATTGAAAGTGCAACTATCCCTAGGTGGTTTTGGTAATTCATAACAACATATAGCTCACTGAGCTAATGCTATTCCAAGACTGTTATTTCAGGAAAGCTCAATGAATGGCATGGCATGGATGATGAAAGTGGATCCCTCAAAATACTAAGGACAAAGGATTGGCTCAAGCTCAAAAGCTCAAGACTCTTCATTTTATATTTTAGTGATCCAAGATCACATTGAGTCTATAGGAAAAGCCAATACTATCAAGGAGGGATGAGGTGTTGCTTAATGAGCCTCTTGCTTCATGTGCTTAGTGATATGCTCCAAAACCCTCAACTACTTTCCCACATCCACAAATAACCTAAACTTAAAGCCAAAATCGGTGATACCGATTCTTTCTATCCGGTGCCACCGATTCCAAAAGTCATAGCCACTGCCACAAACCCTAAGCAAATCGGTCCTACCGATAGGGATCTCGGTCTCACCGAGATGGGGTTGTAATCTCTCTGCTTCCCTTCGTAACATTTCGGTCTAACCGAAGTGAGCGATCAGTCCCACCGAGATTGCAATGTAAACTCTCTGTTTTCTTTTTGTAACATTTCGATCTCACCGAAAAGAGCAAATCGGTCCCACCGAGTTTACCTGACCAACTCTCTGGAAAGCTTATTACCAAATCGGTCCCACCGAGTTTGTGTAATCGGTCTTACCGAGATTATGTTATGCCCTAACCCTAACTGAATCGGTCTCACCGAGATGCAGGTCAGTCCCACCGAAAATCACTAATGGTCACTAGGTTTACTAAATCGGTCCGACCGAGTTTGTTGAATCGGTCCCACCAAGTTTGGTAAATCGTGTGTAACGGTTAGATTTTGTGTGGAGGCTATATATACCCCTCCACCTCCTCTTCATTCGTGGAGAGAGCTATCAGAACAAACCTACACTTCCAACTTACCATTTCTGAGAGAGAACCACCTACTCGTGTGTTGAGACCAAGATATTCCATTCCTACCATATGAATCTTGATCTCTAGCCTTCCCAAGTTGCTTTCCACTCAAATCTTCTTTCCACCAGATCCAAAACCTATGAGAGAGAGTTGAGTGTTGGGGAGACTATCATTTGAAGCACAAGAGCAAGGAGTTCATCATCAACGCACCATTTGTTACTTCTTGGAGAGTGGTGTCTCCTAGATTGGCTAGGTGTCACTTGGGAGCCTCCGACAAGATTGTGGAGTTGAACCAAGGAGTTTGTAAGGGCAAGGAGATCGCCTACTTCGTGAAGATCTACCGCTAGTGAGGCAAGTCCTTCGTGGGCGACGGCCATGGTGGGATAGACAAGGTTGCTTCTTCGTGGACCCTTCGTGGGTGGAGCCCTCCGTGGACTCGCGCAACCGTTACCCTTCGTGGGTTGAGGTCTCCATCAACGTGGATGTACGATAGCACCACCTATCGAAACCACGCCAAAAACATCCGTGTCTCCAATTGTGTTTGAATCCTCAAAACCCTTCATCGGTGTCAAAACCGGCGGATCTCGGGTAGGGGGTCCCGAACTGTGCGTCTAGGCGGATGGTAACTGGAGACAAGGGACACTATGTTTTTACCCAGGTTCGGGCCCTCTCGATGGAGGTAAAACCCTACTCCTGCTTGATTAATATTGATGATATGGGTAGTACAAGAGTGGATCTACCACGAGATCAAGGAGGCTAAACCCTAGAAGCTAGCCTATGGTATGATTGTTGTAATGGTTGTTCGTCCTACGGACTAAAACCCTCCGGTTTATATAGACACTGGAGAGGGCTAGGGTTACACAGTGTCGGTTACAATGGTAGGAGATCTACATATCCGTATTGCCAAGCTTGCCTTCCACGCCAAGGAAAGTCCCATCCGGACACGGGACGAAGTCTTCAATCTTGTATCTTCATAGTCTTGGAGTCCGGCCGATGATGATAGTCCGGCTATCCGGACACCCCCTAGTCCAGGACTCCCTCAGTAGCCCCTGAACCAGGCTTCAATGACGACGAGTCCGGCGCGCATGTTGTCTTCGGCATTGCAAGGCGGGTTCCTCCTCCGAATAATTCATAGAAGATTGTGAACACCAGGATAGTGTCCGGCTCTGTAAAATAAATTCCACATACCACCGTAGAGAGAATAATATGTACACAAGTTCAATCTGCTGACGTATTTTGTGGCGTGACGTCACACCACTACCAAGCCTTTACTTGAATCGTTTTTATTATACCACCTCAGCGCGTTTAGCGAAGCGGTTTCCTTGGCACGTCTTGTCGAAGCAGAGATCGTGTTCCCCTTATTCCGGGATTCCCATCAATACGGACGTGGGTAACCCAACCGCGCCATTGATTGCGGCGCTTGGGAGATAAGCGAGTTTTACCAGGCCGGTGGGGACGCATAGTCTTCGTCCGCCCATATATAAGGGGATAAGGATCCACCTTTTTTACCTACGCCTTCTTCCTCCTTTGCTTATCCATCTCCGCGCACTCGAGCTCCAGCGCCCAAGTCCGCACATCTCGCCTCAACCTTCTCCAGCC
Organism: Triticum aestivum; assembly: GCF_018294505.1. Classification (NCBI taxonomy): domain Eukaryota; kingdom Viridiplantae; phylum Streptophyta; class Magnoliopsida; order Poales; family Poaceae; genus Triticum; species Triticum aestivum. The sequence continues at coordinate 192,890,903 of NC_057801.1, forward strand.
ATGTCCGGAGCGGGAGGCAAGTGGATGGCCTCCTCCATTACGGAGGGGCACATCGAGAAGCTGCGCGGCGCCGGATACCTGTCCAGCGACATCGCGCACCGGCTGCCCGACGAGGGGCAGCTCATCCCCACCCCCAGGCCCCATGAGAGGGTCGTATTTCTTCCCCACTTCCTCCGCGGACTGGGCTTCCCACTTCACCCCTTCGTCCGGGGGCTCATGTACTACTACGGCCTGGACTTCCACGATCTGGCGCCAAACTTCATCCTCAACATCTCGGCGTTTATCGTCGTGTGCGAGGCCTTCCTCTGCATCCAGCCCCACTTCGGCTTGTGGCTAAAGACCTTCAATGTCAAGCCGAAGGTGGTAAAGGGCGTCCAACCGGAGTGCGGAGGCGCCATGGTGGGCAAAATGCCCAACGTCATTTGGCTCGAGGGTGCCTTCGTGGAGTCCGTCAAAGGGTGGCAATCGGGGTGGTTCTACATCACCGAGCCGCGTGACCCTAAATGGGCAGCGGCCCCCGAGTTCAGATCTGGTACCCCCATGCAGCTCACCTCCTGGAAAGAGAAGGGCTTGCTATGGGGTAGTTCAGAGGAGCTGACAGGACTCCAGTCCTGTCTCCAGACCCTGGCGAACAAGAAGCTTAAGCTTGTCAACGTGATCCAGGTCATGCTCATCCGCCGGATTCTCCCCTGCCAGCAACGGGCCTTCAATTTGTGGGAGTTTGATCCGGCACAGCACCGGACTTTGAGCGGGCTCTTCGACATGACGTACGAAGCTGCCTGGAGGGTGCTGTTCAAGGGCGGAGAAGCCCCCACATCCGCAACTGAAGATCGTGGATTCAGCACGCAGCGCCCGGCCGGCAAGGTAAGCTATGTTATCCTTTATGGGACACTCATTTCTTTCATAGTTTGACATATGTGGGATCTAAAACTCCCAATGCCTTTAACAGGACTGGCAGAAGACGTCCGGACAGGTTAACTGTCTGGCTTCCCTTCCCGAAGACCCAGCGGACACCCGTTTAACAGGGCTGCTGGTTCCGGCCCTTTATGTGGTGCCGGAGAAGAAGGCCAAGAAGAAGGCCACGGGAACCCGAAGGAGTTCCCGGCGCCAGGTGATATCGGACTCATCATCCGATGACTCCGAGGCGGACTCCTCCCCCGAGGAGGAGGAGAAAGAGGCCTCTTCCCCAGCGGGGGGAGAGAATAAGAGGAAGGCCTCCCCAACGAGGGCGGGTGAAGGGTCCAAGAAAGGACGGACCCTTTCTCCGGACTGCTCCGCCAATGCCGATGTTGGCGACGAGGAGTGGCCCTCAAGGGCCAAGCCCCTGGCAAGATCATAAGTGTCCGAATTCCTGGATGATTTATAATTTCTCTTTTTGCCACATGGTGTCCTTCTAATGCCGCATACAACCTGTAGTCCGGCCAAGGACGATCTTCCCGCTTCATCGAGCGGGTCCTTGGCTCCGTCGGATATGGATTCCCTTCCGACCGCCTCCACCCCTCGTGACGCTGACGACGCCGAGGTGGGATCCCAGGAGGGGACCCACCAGGAGGGGGAGGCTCCGGAGGTGCCACAGGGCAACCTCCCGGACTTTGCACCGGACTCCACACCGGAACCCGCAGTGGTTCCGGAGTCCGGCAGGCGGCCCCTTCGTAAGAAGGGCAAGACGGTGACACCGGCGGCCGCCGTCCAACCGGAGGCACCGGATAACTTGTTGGAGGCGCTCAACGGCGCTTCCATCAAGGAAGAACACCACACTATCATGAGTGCGGTGATTCAGAAGGTTCAGCTCGCCAAGAGCGGGCTGACCGAAGCCTGCAGCAGCCTTCTAACAGGCTTTGAGGTAAGAATTTAAAATATGTAATATAATACCGCATAGACAGTAGCCCCTGATGCTCGGTTCGGTGTTCGGAAAGAAAAGCCGGACTGAGGATCTAAAAAGATATACGCAGGAAGTCTAAAAAATGTGTCAATATGGGATTGCAGGCTGCGCTGCTGACCACTGCCGCACTGACTGCGGAGGTCGATGCTTTGAAGCAGAACCTCGAGCGGTCCGAGAGCGAGCTCGGCCGTGCCAAGAAGCAACTCGAGGACAAGGAAGGTGAGTAACACCGTATTAAATTTGTACCTTTCAGAAAAGGATTTTGGTTGCAAGAGAAATAACAAGGATAACATGGGTACTGCAGGGGCCACGAACAAGGTGGCGACCCTGAAGGAGGCCGTGTCCGCGGCCGAATGTAATGCGGCCACGAAACGAGCTGAGCGAGAGAAGCAGGAGGTGCGGGTGGCGGAGGTGCAGCAAGAGCTCCAGGCTCTCGTGGAAAAGCATGAGAGTTTGGAGCGCGACTCAAAGACTCGAGAGTCCGAGCTTGCATCGGCTCTTGAGAGTGCCAAAGTCGCTAAGGCCGAAGCCCATAAGGCCCTCCAGGAGATTGAGGCGGTGAAGAAAATAGCGGTGGGTAAGGCATTTTTCATGCAAAGCAAGCATGTGAATGTGAATTACCTGTTACTTACCCGAATTCGGAGCTCTCCAGGAGCGTTTGCAGATCTGCCTCACAACGTGTCCGATGCTGCTGCATTCTACCGGGCCGAGGAGGGGAGCTCGATGGAGAAGGTCTTCTGGTCTCAATATGCTGAGGCCGGACATCCGGTGCCCCTTAGCGACCAGCTGAAGCAGCTGGTCGAGCTCCACAAGGTAGCCGAACAGGCCATGAAGGGCCTCATAGTTTAGTTGTGGCCCAAGGAGGCCATGCCTGGGAGCTACTTCGGCCTGGTGCAGCGGCTGGTGGATGCATGTCCCTGGGTGGAAGTCGTCAAGCAGTCCGCCTGCATTGAAGGTGCCCGTCGGGCCCTTGCCCGTGCAAAGGTGCACTGGGGCAGGATGGACGCTGAGAAGCTTCTGACGGACGCGTCGCCGGCGGGCAAGGAGTATCGCACGCCCAAAATGTATTATAAGAGTGTCCTGAAGGGAGCCCGCATGATTGCGGATGAGTGCTCCAAGGATGTAATATTTGAGTAAAATCGCATTATGTTATCCTGTGCGCTGAAAACTGTGTTCATATGCGCTAAGCAACACTTATTAATTTAAAATATTACCTTTTGTGCGGCCGTTTATCAAATCTGAGAGATGGCAAGTCGTCGGCTTCAGCCCCCATGCCACTAGTGCTGGGGTGTTCGGGATAAACTTGAGCGCTCTTGTTCCCATGTTTGGGTCCATCTAGGGAGGCGCTCAACACAACGAACGAGGCAACCGGACTTATAATGCTTGAACACTCTCACTTAGCCATAGAATTCTATAATTTTAAATTTCGGCGAAGCCCCTAGTGTTCGGAAGACCGAGGTCGGGGCGCTATCCACGCCTGGGCCGGACAAAGCCGGTTCCTCGCTCTAAGCGGCATAAGTCTTTAGGGACTCGAAAAAACCTCTCGAACAGCAACCAGCTCTCGCCTTATCATGACGGTCAGTTTTAGCTTTCTCCACTGAGGCGCTCGCCCAGCTCAACCGGGGCGCAATCGCAGTGGTTCTCCCAGTGCTACCTTAGCCGATAAAACGGAACGTAAGGTACCAAAACATGGGAGCCGGGCAAACCCAACTATTGACCCAAGACATGATTCGGAGCCGATGCATATAATGTTATAAGTTCGGGGTGCCACACTTGTGAAAGTGTTCGGACTTATCACACCATAATGCGGGGAACTTAAGCCCCTGGTGTATTCGGCCGTACCAAAGTGTATGGATGCAACATGTCATAAACGAACATATATAAGAAAGAAATGCGATTATAAGCAAAAAGCGATGCATTGTTTATTCAGAAATACTGCCATGAATGCAGAGCGATACAAATAGTGCGGTAAGCAAGGGATTGGACTATTAAACATGTCCCCCCTCCAGGGGTAGGCTGCGGAATGGTGTATTAAACATATTTAATGCTCGTAATGGAGACTACCTGAGTGTTCGTCGTAGCCTTTCTCCTTCCCTGGCTGTTGCATCGTGAGTTCGGCAGGTCTACTGCCGGACAAGGCCTCTGGTGAACGTAGTCATGTGGGTAAGAAAAAAGAAAAAGGAAAAGACCGACGTACTTGGGAGCCCCTGGTGTGGTTAAGCCGCACTCTGGGCCTGTCGTGGTTGTGCCCCTCCCCCTATGCCCATGGTATCTCCAGAGTGTAATGATGTACGCGAAGGACTGGTCTTGCAATTATGCAAGGGCTGGGGTTGGGGCCGCATTGCTACGCGTGCTCGGAACGTGCCAGGTGGTCTTGTTGTATGTTACTCCGGGTGCGTTTGGCCGTGTCCGGTCGCTTAACGGCCGGACTCAAAAATTGCCTTAAGAGGCTGCTCTGTACTTCTGCCGCGAGAGCCGCTGTGTGTTCCTCCGTTCGGAGGGAGCATTCAGTGTTTCCGTTGACCGTGATGACTCCTCGAGGGCCTGGCATCTTGAGCTTGAGGTATGCGTAATGCAGCACCGCGTTGAACTTTGCAAACGCGGTCCGTCCGAGCAGAGCGTGATAGCCACTGCGGAACGGGACTATGTCGAAGATTAACTCCTCGCTTCGGAAGTTATCGGGGATCCGAAGACCACTTCCAGTGTGACTGAGCCTGTACAATTGGCCTCTACACCTGGTATGACGCCTTTGAAGGTCGTCTTTGTAGGTTTAATCCTTGAGGGGTCTATGCCCATCTTGCACACTGTATCCTGATAAAGCAGGTTCAGGCTGCTGCCGCCGTCCATGAGGACTCTGGTAAGGTGAAATCCATCGACGATTGGGTCTAAAACCAATGCGGCGAATCCGCCATGGCGGATACTGGTGGGGTGATCCCTTCGATCAAAAGTGATCGGGCAAGAGGACCATGGATTGAACTTCGGGGCGACTGGCTCCATCGCATATACATCCCTAAGTGCACGCTTCTGCTCCCTCTTGGGTATGTGGGTTGCGTATATCATGTTTACCATCCGCACTTGTGGGGGGAAACCCTTCTGTCCTCTATTGTTCGGCGGTCGGGTCTCTTCCTCGTCATCGCTATGCAGCCCCTTGTCGTTGTTTTCGGCAATTAACTTGCCTGCCTGCTTAAATACCCAACAATCCCTGTTGGTGTGATTAGCTGCCTTTTGGGGGGTGCCATGTATCTGGCAAGAGCGGTCGAGTATTCGGTCCAAATTGGACGGACCCGGAGTAGTTCTTTTGAATGGCTTCTTCCGCTGACCGGGTTTGGAGCCTATGAATCCGGCGTTGACGGCCGTATCCTCAGTGTTATCGCCGTTAACGCAATGTTTGTTTTTGTTGCAACGCGACCTGCCATTGCGGTCCTTGTTATCCGGACTGCCAGAATTTTTGCTGAGGTTGTTGCTGCGGGCTAGCCAACTGTCCTCTCCCGCACAGAAGCGGGTCATGAGTGATGTGAGGGCTGCCATGGATTTCGGCTTTTCATGTCCTAGGTGTCGGGCTAGCCACTCGTCGCGGATGTTATGTTTGAAGGCTGCGAGGGCCTCTGCATCCAAACAGTCGACAATTTGATTTTTCTTTGTTAAGAACCGTGTCCAGAACTGTCTGGCCGATTCGTCTGGCTGCTGAATTATGTGGCTTAGGTCATCGGCGTCTGGTGGTCGCACATATGTGCCCTGGAAGTTGTCAAGGAATGCGGCTTCTAGGTCCTCCCAACATCCAATTGACTCTGCTGGCAAGCTGTTAAGCCAATGCCGAGCTGGTCCTTTAAGCTTGAGTGGGAGATATTTGATGGCGTGGAGATCATCACCGCGAGCCATATGGATATGAAGGAGATAGTCTTCGATCCAAACCGCGGGGTCTGTTGTGCCATCATAGGATTCAATGTTCAGGGTTTAAACCCTTCAGGGATTTGATGATCCATTACTTCATCTGTGAAACATAGTGGGTGTGCGGCACCTCTATATTGGGCAATATCACGACGTAGCTCAAGCGAGCTTTGTCTACTGTGTTCGGCCCGGCCGGAGTTGCTGTATCCGCTGCGACGGTAATCGTCGTGCATTGTGGGGCGCCCGCGTGATCCGTAGATTGATCATGATTGTCTTGCCTTGTCCTCCAATATGTCTCGCAAGTCCGGCGCATTCCCCCATGGCTTCGTACTTTTCGAGCGGTGCCGGGGTACGGTCCTGATGGAGGGCCTAGAAGCCTCTCTGTCGCGACCACAAGGTGGTCGGTCTGCCGTATTGTGCGCTGGTGATGAGGGTTTATGCTCCTCCTCCTCTAGTCGGGGGAGCAACTTGCGTTTTGGGTAGCTTTTGGAGGGGCGTTCGAGTTCATACTCTTCGGCCGCAAGGACTTCAGTCCATCTATCGGCTAGCAGGTCTTGATCAGCTCGAAGCTATTGCTGCTTTTTCTTTAGGCTGTTTGTCGTGGCGATAAGCCTGCGTTTAAAACGCTCTTGTTCGACGGGATCCTCGGGCACGACGAATTCGTCGTCGTTGAGGCTTGCCTCGTCTCCGGAGGGAGGCATGTAATTATCATCCTCTACCTCTTCGTCTGCCGCTCTCTCGTGAGGGCTGGCTTCTCCGTCCTCCTGTGCTGAATCTTGCTAGAGGGGGTTATCTTCGGCACTCTCTGGGGTGTTATTATCCCCGGTGCCGGAATCTCCATTCTTGCTGTGACGGGATTTAGAGCGGCGCCGCTGACGCCGGCGCTTGGGCTGTTTCTTAGAGGAATCTGCCTCCGCTGCTTCTTCGTCGTTCCCATCCTTTGGGATGTCCACCATGTATATGTCGTGTGACGAGGTGGTCTTCCAGTGCCTCGTAGGTGCTGGTTCTTGGTCGTCTCCGGCACGGTTGTCCATACCGTCGATGTCTTCGGAGTCGTAGTCTAGCATGTCGGTTAGATCGTCGACAGTGGCTACAAAGTGGGTGGTGGGTGGGCTTTGAATTTCTTCATCGTCCGCATCCCAACCGTCCTGACCGCAGTCCGGCCAGGGCTCTCCTGATAACGAGAGATACTTTAGCGAATTCAGGATGTCGCCAAAGGGTGAGTGCTGAAAGATGTCCGCGGCGGTGAACTCCATGATCGGCGCCCAATCGGATTCGATTGGTAGGGGCGCAGGAGGTTCGGAGTCCGGCGAGGAGTCCGGCACCTCGGAGTCACGGGCTTTACAAGGCACAAGGTCAGTATTCGGCTCCATCGCCGTAAAGGTTACAGCCCCCGAGGCGGTGTCTAGCCATCCGTCCTCGATCTGCGTGGTCGGCTCCAAACTAAGGGTCGGAGCGGACTCATGTGCGGCCTCCAGGGCACTGTCCGGCAGCAGAGCTAAATCATGCCCATCGTGACAGTGCGGCGCGCTCGGCTGTGGCTCGAATCCGTCGAAGATCAAGTCTCCGCGGATGTCAGCCGTGAAGTTTAGACTTCCAAATCTGACCTGGCGGCCAGGGGCGTAGCTTTCGATCTGCTCCAGATGGCCAAGCGAATTGGCCCGCAGTGCAAAGCCGCCGAATATGAAGATCTGTCTGGGGAGGAAAGTCTCACCCTGGACTGCGTCGTTGTTGTTGATGATCGAAGGAGCCATCGAGCCTATCGGTGACGACACAGAGGAACTCTCAATGAAAGCACCAATGTCGGTGTCAAAACCGGCGGATCTCGGGTAGGGGGTCCCGAACTGTGCGTCTAGGCGGATGGTAACAGGAGACAAGGGACACTATGTTTTTACCTAGGTTCGGGCCCTCTCGATGGAGGTAAAACCCTACTCCTGCTTGATTAATATTGATGATATGGGTAGTACAAGAGTGGATCTACCACGAGATCAAGGAGGCTAAACCCTAGAAGCTAGCCTATGGTATGATTGTTGTAATGGTTGTTCGTCCTACGGACTAAAACCCTCCGGTTTATATAGACACTGGAGAGGGCTAGGGTTACACAGAGTCGGTTACAATGGTAGGAGATCTACATATCTGTATTGCCAAGCTTGCCTTCCACGCCAAGGAAAGTCCCATCCGGACACGGGACGAAGTCTTCAATCTTGTATCTTCATAGTCTTGGAGACCGGCCGATGATGATAGTCCGGCTATCCGGACACCCCCTAGTCCAGGACTCCCTCACCCTTTCCTTTACTTTCTTGCAAGTTGCATGCTTTACTTTCCGTTGCCTATATACTCTTTGCATGCTTGCTTGAATAGTGTGATGATTGCTTGACTCGTCCTAAAATAGTTAAAATCTACCAAACTCTAAAATTGGGAAAAGGTTAAGTTTTTATTGGTCAAGTAGTCTAATCACCCCCCCCCTCTAGACATACTTCAAGGTCCTACAAAAACACGGGAGCCGGGCAAACCCAACTATTGACCAAAGACATGATTCAGAGCTGATGCATATAAGGCCAAACTCGCGACGCCGAACACTCCCTAAGGTATTCGGACTTTTCAACTAATACTGGGCTGAGTACAGCCCTCGATAATGAGACCTGAATTTCCAGGTACATGCATTAATCTGACGAGACGAAAAAGCTTGACGATAACGCCAGTATCTCTCTCGGTTGTTTTGAGTACCTGGAGGGTGTGAAGCAACAAGAGACAATAAAAAAGTTTTACACAGGGTCTTAATCTAAAAAGAAACCTTTGAACGGGGCCTTGCTGCACGTCTGTGCCTTTGTCTCCATTGTGCAGTATCCTGGAAGGGTGTAGCACGATGATCATCTGTAAAAAGGAAAAACCCAGGTGAAAGAATCTGGTGTAGTCATGCCAAAAGTTGGTTATTCTTAATGAACCATGAAAATGCAATCTATTATTGTATTAATAGGGTCGAGCCGAACTATGGGCCTTTTTACATGCAGGCAGCCCCTAGCACCACCTATGGGGGTATATCCATCCACCCAAGCTCAGGTTTATCTGGGCTGCTACAACTAGTGGTGCGCCGGACACGTCTAACCGTGTCTGTGGTCTTGACGACCGATCAGTTATTCTGGTTGGAGAGGTCATTCGGCTGCTAGAGCCGCCACATATTCTTCCGCACATAAAGAATGCTCTGTATTTCCGCTAATTGTGATGACGCACGTGGACCGGGCATCTCAAATTTAAGATAAGCGTAATGCGGAATTGCATTGAAACGAGCGAAGGCCGTTCTTCCGAGTAGTGCGTGATAGCCGCTTCGGAATGGAGCGATGTCGAAGATTAGTTCTTTGCTTCGTAAGTTGTCGGGAGAACCGAATACAACCTCTAATGTTAGAGAGCCCATACAGCGGGCCTCTATGCCTGGTATTACTCCTTTAAAGGTAGTACTGCTTTGGCTGATTCTTGATGGGTCTATCCCCATTTTGCGGACAGTGTCCTGATATATCAGATTAAGACTACTGCCACCATCCATAAGGACCCGGGTGAGATGGTATCCGTCAATTATCGGGTCGAGCACCAAGGCGGCCGAACCTCCATGCCAGATACTGGTCGGATGATCCCTGCGATCGAAATTGATCGGGCAGGCCGACCATGGGTTGAATTTGGGGGCGACAGGCTCTACATCGTATATGTCTCGGAGTGCACATTTGCGCCTCCTCTTTGGTATGTGAGTTGCGTAAATCGTGTTCACTATTTTGACTTCTGGTGGGAATTTTTTCTGCCCTCCAGTGTTCGGCTGGCGCGGTTCATCCTCGTCTTCACTTGGCTGCTCCCTCCCCTTGTGTTTGGCATTTAGCTTGTCGGCCTGCTTGAAGACCCAGCATTCTCTGTCGGTGTGATTCGCAGGTTTGTCGGGGGTGCCATGAATCTGACATGATTTGTCCAAAATTTTGTTTAGGCTGGACGGTCCATCTCTGCTGCCTTTAAATGGTTTTTTCCGTTGACCGAGTTGAGAGCCACTGAATCCAGCGTTTACCGCCGTGTTGTCTGGGTTGTCTTCCTTATTTCCATGCTTGTTTTTATTGCGTCGCAGCTTCCCATTGCCATCCCTGACTTCGGATGTGCCTAGGTCGCTGGTGCCGCTGCGGGCCAACCAACTATGCTCGCCCGCGCAAAAGTGGGTCATAAGGCTTGTTATGGCTGCCATTGTCTGGCGAGCCATTCTTCCCGGATACTGTGCTTGAAAGCCGCGAAGGCTTCGGCATCCGGGCAGTCGACGATTTGATTCTTCTTGGTGAGAAATCTGTTCCAAAGCTTATGGGCTGAATCTCCGGGTTATTGGATTATGTGACTTAGATCGTCTGCATCCGGAGGTCGGACATAGGTCCCTTGAAAATTATCCCTAAAAGCGTCCTCAAGTTCCTCCCAACTTGCAATTGAGTTTTCGGGGAGGCTTTTCAACCAGTGTCGAGCTGGTCCTTTCAACTTGAGGGGCAGGTATTTGATGGTGTGGAGATCATCTCCGCGAGCCATGTGGATGTGAAGAATAAAGTCCACAATCCAGACCGCAGGGTCTGTTGTTCCGTCGTATGCCTCTATGTTTACGGGTTTAAATCCCTCTGGAAATTCATGATCCAGCACCTCATCGGTGAAGCACAAGGGGTGCACGGCACCCCTGTATTTGGATGTGTCATGGCATGCCACCGACGGTTGTAGTGTTCGGTATTGATTCCGAGCTAGTATTCGATCAGTATAATCGTTTTGGTGGCTGTGATCCTGCGCCGGAGCATGCTTCCTAGATCCATAGATGGACCTAGCTATACCGGCTTTTTTGTCCAGGTGCTCGCGTAAATTGTGTGCCGACTTCTGTGCGGCGCCATTAGCCGCCCTGTCGCGGCCACGGGGTGGTCGTTCCGGCGGATCGACCGTATTATTTTTCGGCGGAATGGGCTCTATGGCCTCGTCGTCGAATTCGGGCAGCAGCTTGCGCTTTGGGTAGCTCTTTGTGTCGCGATTGCCACCGTATTTTTCTTCAGCGTCGAGCACTTTGTTCCATCTGCGGTTGAGCGTATCCTGTGTGTCCTTAAGCCTTTGCTTCTGCTTCTTCAAGCTCCTCGTGGTGGCAATAAGCCTTCTATGGAGGTTCTCTTGTTCCAAGTACCTTTCTGGGATGATGAGTGCATCTTCGTCCGGACTGTTCTCCTCTCCTGGGACAAGTTTATGAGTTTTATCTCCGCCATTGCTATGATCGGACAGTGGCCCCAGACTATGTTCGTTGTCCCCTGGCTCGTCCTGCTCCATCGTTGGGTCCATGGGGTCATCGTTGCCTTTGGAGTCGACTAGGGTATTATTCTTTCTTGCGTTGTTATCGCTGTTTTTACTATGGCGGGATTTAGAGCAGCGTCGACGTCGTCGCTTTGGCTGCTTCTCAAGAGGATTATCCTCCATTGCATCCTTCCGTTCCTCACTGTTGTTTTCTTTGGGTGTGTCCACCATGTATATATCATATGATGAGGTGGCTGTCCAGCGCCCTTTAGGCGGTGGTTCCTGTTCTTCTCCTGCATCGTCATCCATACCGTCGATGTCTTCGGAGTCAAAATCAAGCATGTCGGTTAAGTCGTCGACAGTGGCTATTAAGTGGGTGGTGGGTGGGGAACATATTTCTTCGTCGTCCGCTTCCCACTCAAGCCATACATAGTTCGGCCAAGAGTCTCCTGACAGGGAGAGAGATTTCAATGAGTTAAGCACGTCGCCCAAGGGTGAGTGCTGAAAGATATCCGCGGAGGTAAACTCCATGATCGGTGCCCAATCAGATTCTATAGGCACGGATGCGCGTGGTTCGGAGCCTATGGCCGGAGACGAGTCCGAGGGTTCGATGAAACAGACCTCATTGGAGGCGAAGTCTGTATTCGGCTCTATTGCCGATGAGTGTACGGCCTCCATGGCGGGGTCCATCCATCCGTCCTCGGATGGCATGATCTGCTTCGGATCTAAGGCCAGGGCAGCTGCAGATGCGTTCTCCTGAATACCGTCCGATGGCAGATCTAAGTCATGCTCATCGTGACTGTACGGCATACCTGTCATGGGCTCGAACCCATCGAAGATCAAGTCTCCGTGGATGTCGGCAGTGTAGTTCAAGTTTCCAAACTTGACCTAATAACCAGGGGCGTAGCTATCGATCTGCTCCAGATGGCCAAGCGAGTTAGCCCGTAGTGTGAAGCCGCCGAATACGAGGATCTGTCCGGGGAGAAAAACCTCACCCTGGATCGCATCGTTGTAGATGATTGAAGGAGCCATCAAGCCTTACCGTGACGACACAGTGGAACTCTCAATGAAAGCACCAATGTCGGTGTCAAAACCGGCGGATCTCGGGTAGGGGGTCCCGAACTTTGCGTCTAAGGCTAATGGTAACAGGAGGTGGGGGACACAATGTTTACCCAGGTTCGGGCCCTCTCGATGGAGGTAATACCCTACTTCCTGCTTGATTGATCTTGATGATATGAGTATTACAAGAGTTGATCTACCATGAGATCGTAGAGGCTAAACCCTAGAAGCTAGCCTATGATTATGATTGTTGTTCTTGTCCTACGGACTAAACCCTCCGGTTTATATAGACATCGGAGGTGGCTAGGGTTACACAGAGTCAGTTACAGAGAAGGAAATCTACATATCCGAATTCCCAAGCTTGCCTTTCACGCAAAGGAGAGTCCCACCCGGACACGGGACGAATTCTTCAATCTTGTATCTTCATAGTCCAACAGTCCGGCCAAAGTATATAGTTCGGCTGTCCGAGGACCCCTAATCCAGGACTCCCTCAATCACTAAAATAGAAAATGTAAACTCTTGTGCTTTGAGCTTGAGCCAATCCTTTTGTCCTTAGCATTTTGAGGGATCCACTTTTCTCATCCATGCCATGCCAATCATTGATCTTTCCTGAAATATTTATCTTGAAATAGCATTAGCTAAATGAGCTATATGTTGTCAGGAATTACCAAAACCACCCAGGGATAGTTGCACTTTCAAAAATGATTCCAACACACACACACACACACACACACACACACACACACACACACATATATATATATATATATATATATATAAGTTAAAAGGATAGTGTCCCTCATATAAACTTGACAGTTGTCTATCTATGAACATGCAAACATTTAACATTACTAGTGCTACAAGTGATAACAGCAAACCATTTAAACAAACAGGGTATCAGAACATAAATTACACGTGAATTCTACTGCACCCTAGAAGTACATATGACCAGCTATCTACGTGCTTAAGTAGCTATTTAGGTTTAGGCAAACAGGTAATTCTTAATAGTAAGTATCAAACACATAGATAGGCGCAGTCTATAATAGGATTAACAGGCTATGGCATTTAGTAATCAGTAGCAAACTAAATTAAGCCAAGCAATGTAATTGAACAATTTGCAATAAGTGGCTAACTAAAATTCCGAGAAGCAGGTAACTGAACTTACGCTAGCAATTTGTAAAGGCACACTGCAACTTCTTTTTTGCTTACAAGGTTCTATGAAGGAGTCCATGGCATCAATTGCTTGGATACGCAGTCCTAATACTTCTTTCTTCCCACACTGCATTGGTAAGTCCAATGGTTAATCTGATAAGATGGTGCGTCCTTGATATGTTATATGAGGACGGGTTGTCAGACTAGTTGTAGCCACACACATCACACAGGCTTTTACTGCATATTTCATGCGATTACATTTGGCATATCGAGATCTAAGCAATCTACAATAGGATGAAAAGACTGGCATCCTTCACATTATTGGCGAACCCAGTTCATATAAACAAGCAATTCAACCATTCTGTGGGTAAATCAAAAGCGCCACTGGAAATTTTCACTACCCCAATCATACACGCAAAAAGGGGTGACGCCACCGTAGGGGCTGGTATGGGCGGCTGCCTCGGGTGGCTGGAAAGTGTGCACCTAGTTTGAGTCGTCCAAGTTAGCCCAGGCTAGTTTTGTTCGTCCCAATGCATGAGCAGACAATGTAAAAAATGAAGAAAAACGTTTCAATTTGGATGGGCCAATAACATAAGTGCAAGGCAAGCCCTATAGCAGGATCGCAGCCCAAACGAGCGCCTCCCATATCGATTGACAGCAGAAAAAATCCCAATTCGTTTGCTCCAGCCTCCAGTCTAGTTTGCTCCTAACCTATTCGCCGCTGGATAGACCAACACAGCACTTCCTCGCGCCCTTGTTGGACGCCGATCGCCGGGATTCAAGCGAATGGAAGGACAAGAAGATGAAGATCCAACCCTGGGTGTAACCTACATGGGAGGCAGCGGCGACAGCACGGGCATGGTATCAAGCTTGCGCAAACAGACAGTCGCAGCTTGCAAGAGCAGCATGTGCAACGAGCAGGTACATCACATCCCTGATAATATCTAATTCAACTATTCAATTTCTGGCCAATAGTTAAACATGACTGTGTTGTAAAACTGCTTGTATGTAGGGAATCTATGAGAAAATGAAACCAATTTCTGCTTATTATATAACTCCCCCAATCAATACTGAACTGACTGAACTTGATGTATCGAATCAAGTTTCCGGTGCAAACATACAAGCTCATGTTGTTCTTGAGCCTGAAGTGTCTAATGGACAGACTGCTAATGAAGGATTTGATGCAAACATTTTACATGCTCCTGGTGATGAACATATAGTGTCTAGTGAGGGATCTAATGCAAGCATTTTGCAAGCTCCCATTGAAGGATTTAGTGTCTAATGATGATCTGCTATGTTGACAGAGACATATAGAGATTTATAGGCATTGATGATAAGCAAATTATAGTACATTTTCATGGCTTGAGGAAACATCGAGGCCATCTGCCAGAAAGTGCTCGTATCATGACAACGTAGCATTAATACTTTTCTAATCTGTTGTTTGAAACTATTGTCATACTTGTGCGGGATAGATATATTGATATGCAATTTGCGCACTAGTTATAGGTGCAATTACACTTCGATATTTTCAGCCAGAGAACGAATAATTCAAGCAGGTACAGACCATGTTAGTAGTCCTTGTACACCATGTTGCATTTTGTGTTTTTTGGTGCTTACATCATTTAGTGTTTATAATCTGGAACTACTTTGGATCATAAGCTGGTTTTCGAAGTGCATGTAGCTTCACATTTCTCAAGTTATGGTGATTTCCAGAGTGCAAGTGCCTTCGTATTTTTTAAGTTAAAATTTTGCCCCTAGTAACTTGAATTCGTGGATCCGCCACTGCACACAAATCATACACACAGGCTAGTATGAATTAAATGAAATGCAGGGACTTGCGCTAGCTCGTTGTACAGGCTCACTGCAGCTCTGCTTGCGCTTGGTATGTTCCATGTACAAGTCCATGTTACCACTTGCTTGGATGTGCAGGCCTTGTGCTCCTTGCATCCCCCTCTGCATTTTTGACACGGTGAATGGTTGATCAAATAAGAGGAATCGACTTTGCTCTTGTACTGGAGGACAGGTACTTACAAGGTTATACCGGTGTGCAGGATGTGTACCAGATCCCGTAGCGCCGTCATGCTTCGCTAAAAAATGGTTTTGCTTGTTTCAGATGATATCTCCAAAAGAAATAAGAGTAAAAGTCAGAGTTGCATAGGCGTGTAAGCTAAGAGAGCAGTCAAAGGATATCCAAACATCGTCGGAACAGTGCACTAGGGAGTGATATGTGGATACCTAGTTCGGGTCAGCGTTTGGGCATGCTTGCCTAGCTAGAGTGTGGGTCACTTCAGAGCCGTTGAGGGTGATGCGCTGGCGTTGGCTGGCCGCACACGGATGTAGATCTTGAGTGGCAGTGGACCGCTATGATGTGGTGGATGAGACCATTGGTGAAGCCCCAACGGCCTCGGGGGGCAGAGGTGCGACGACGTGCTCGGTGAAGTAGCCCTGGTGAGGTGGGAGACAGCGTCGGTGAAGCGCACTTGATGTGGTGGAAGTCGGTGTCTGTGAGGCACGTTTGTTGCGGCGGCCAACGTTGTCGGTGGACCACCCGGTGTGGTGGATGAGGGCGTAGATGAGGTCGCTCCGGTGCGGTGGTGAAGCGCGACCGTCGTCTTCATCATCGTCGTCCGGCACAGAGGTGGGGAAAGAGACGAGACGAGGGGCGATTCGAACTTTGCATGGGTTGGCGGCGAATTAGGGATTTGAGCGCTCTGGGCGTGGAAGAGGACGGTGGAAAAGGGAGATTTTGCAGGGCTGGAACTGGGGCCACCGGATATTTCAATCTGAAACGTGGAAGGGAGGGAGGGGTGGGTGGCTGGGTGCTAGCATCCGTACGACACAGGCGACCACCACGACACGACCCTGGTCTACCTGGTGCGCCTACATTTGAGAATGCAAATGAATCTTCTTCCATTTGCAAATGGATCTGCATGTATTACCATGCCCGTGTTTTCCTTGGAAATAGTTAGTCATTCGAAACGAGATACTATCTATTAATTAATGAGGAGTTATTTGAATTAGAGTGTGTGACACATAGCGATCTCCAATTCTAACGTGGATTTTGCATTTCACGGTATCCATGCTACTTTTTATATAAACAAATTCATATGTGCATGATGAACAACATGGTAGTGATAAAACATTGGATGGATTCAAACATATGACCTACAAAATAGCACAACAATCGAGCCAATCTCAACTTTTCCAAACCTAGTATGGCACGAATTCGAAATAATTATGGAAGCCATATGCATGGTCCTCAATTCAAATATTACAATGTACACTAAATTGAAACGTCAATATTAAGTGTTGTACTATCTACATTCAAATGTTGTTTTTAGCCCCACCCCACCCCCCGGCACACACGCTACACACTTCCTGTATCGATCAGTCTTCCTATCCTAACCACCTTAGGAAGCTATCGGTTTCCGACACACGTTCATTCTTTCTCTCCATGTTTTGATCTCTAACTCTCTCAACTGCACAACCCCCTTTTTCCACTCTGTTACCAAATGTATCTACCTCACAAACCCACCATTGCACTCCATGCCGAGCTCTCTCTCTCTCTTCCTCCCACCCTCTCTCGCTAGATACATGCATTGCCTATGCAGACGCCCCCTCTCGTGCACACGCACGCACGTTGTCTATCTAGGTCACTCTCTCGAGACTGTCTCACTCTTTCTTCCGCACGGCGGGCCACACTCGCTCAATCTTGCTCTCTTTATCTATGTCTCGATTAACCTCGCTTTCTTTCACACACAAATGATATATCTCCATGTGCGGGCCTCAATCGACACACTCTATACACTCTCATGCAGATTGTCTATCTAGGCCAGTCCATCCAAGCCGCTCTCACTCTTTTGACCTCACGGTGGGCCACGCTCGCTCAATCTCTCTCTCTCTCTATCTATCTCTCTCTCTCTATCTCTCTCTCTCTGTATGTCTTGATTGAGCTCGCTCTTTCTCAGACACAAACAATGTATCTCCATGTTTGAGCCCAATTCGACATGTTCATATTGTATACTCTCTCACGCACATTGTCTATCTAGGTCACTCTCTCCAACCCGTCTCACTCTTTCGATCGCACGACTACCCACACTCGCTCAATCTCTCTGTCTTTATATATGTAATCGATTGACCTTGCTTCCTCCCACACACACAATATATCTACATGTCTGCGACTGGATCATCTCTCAAGCTCTATCTTACATCTGTCGCCCTTCCCAAAAGCTCAATCAAACAATATCTCTACTCTTATAAAAAACAGAGTTGGTGATGATGGTGTGCCTGCCATTCTGCAATATAGGCCGTCCGATTTATATCTGACGGATAGGAAGGAAACAATGGCAATTTTGCAAAAAGATACCCACACCCCTCTCCACATTTGCAAATAAGGCCTTCCCTCATTCATTGATACGTCTCCGTCGTATCTATAATTTTTGATTGTTCCATGCCAATATTATTCAACTTTCATATACTTTTGGCAACTTTTTATATTATTTTTGGGACTAACATATTGATCCAGTGCCCAGTGCCAGTTCCTGTTTGTTGCATGTTTTATGTTTTGCAGAAACCCAATATCAAACGGAGTCCAAACGGGATAAAAACGGACAGAGCTTATTTTTGGAATATTTATGATTTTTGGGAAGTAAAATCAACACGAGACGGTACCCGAGGTGGCCACGAGGCAGGGGCGCGCCTGCCCATACTGGGCGCGCCCCTAACCCTCGTGGGCCCCTCGTAAGGCGGTTGATGCTCTTCTTTGGCCGCAAGAAAGCTAATTTTTGGAAAAGTATCTGGGCGAAGGTTTCAATCCAATCGGATTTACGGATCTCCGGATATAAAAGAAACGGTGTCAGGGCAGAATCCCAGAGCACAGAAACAGAGAGAGACAGAGAGACAGATCCAATCTCGGAGGGGCTCTCGCCCCTCCCACGCCATGGAGACCATTGACCAGAGGGGAAACCCTTCTCCCATCTAGGGAGAAGGTCAAGGAAGAAGAAGAAGAAGGGGGGCTCTCTCCCCCTTGCTTCCAGTGGCGCCGAAACGCTGCCAGGGGCCATCATCATCACTGCGATCTACACCAACAACTTCATCGCCTTCATCACGAACTCTTCCCCCCCTATGCAGCGGTGTAACCTCTCTTTTACCCGCTGTAATCTCTACTTAAACATGGTGCTCAACGCTATATATTATTTCCCAATGATGTATGGCTATCCTATGATGTTTGAGTAGATCCGTTTTGTCCTATGGGTTAATTGATGACCATGATTGGTTTGAGTTGCATGTTTTATTATTGGTGTTGTCCTATGGTGCTCTGCGTGTCGCGCAAGAGTGGGGGATCCCCGCTATAGGGTTTGCAATATGTTCATGATTTGCTTATGGTGGGTGACGTGAATGACAGAGCACAGACCCGAGTAAGTAGGTTGTTTGCGTATGGGATAAAGGGGACTTGATACTTTAATGCTATGGTTGGGTTTTACCTTAATGATCTTTAGTAGTTGCGGATGCTTGCCAGAGTTCCAATCATAAGTGCATATGATCCAAGAAGAGAAAAATATGTTAGCTTATGCCTCTCCCTCAAATAAAATTGCAATAGTGATTACCGGTCTAGTTATCGATTGCCTAGGGACAAATAACTTTCTCGTGACAAAAAGCTCTCTACTAAAACTAACTTAGTTGTTTCTTTATCTAAACAGCCCTTAGTTTATATTTACGTGCTCTTTATTATCTTGCAAACCTATCCAACAACACCTACAAAGTACTTCAAGTTTCATACTTGTTCTAGGTAAGGCGAACACTAAGCGTGCGTAGAGTCGTATCAGTGGCAGATAGGACTTGAGAGAATATTTGTTCTACCTTTATCACCTCGTTGGGTTCGACACTCTTACTTATCGAAAGAGGCTACAATTATCCCCTATACTTGTGGGTTATCAAGATCTTTTTCTGGCACTGTTGCCGGGGAGTCATGGTGTGGGGTGAATATTCTCGTGTGTGCTTGTTTGCTTTATCACTAAGTAATTTTTATTTGTTGTTCTAAGTTGTTCTCTATCTTTAGTTATGGATATGGAACACGAAATACAAAAAAAATTAGGTGTACTTGCTACTCATGGAGATGGGGAACCTCCTAAAACCCTCGATGCTCGTTATGTGAAAGAAATTATGTACTACTTTGATAATCCTGAGAAAACCCCATTCAATTATGTTATGGGAGACACGTTGGATCAACGTGAATACTTTAGGGATTATCGCTTGACACAAAAAGGGAAACTATTATCGGATCAAATTTATAAGTTGTGTTGGTATGCTCGGGATCTATGCTTGAGACATGATTATACTTGTTGTTTTAGGATGAAGTCTCCACACCTTCCCTTTTCATGCAAATTCAATGATAATAAAACCTTGGCTTCTTATGCTAATGGTATCTATGATTACTATGATGTGGAACAAATAGAAGAATTCGGTTATTTTGTGGGTGCTTATGAGATTGAATCTATGTTTAAAGAGTTTGAAGATTTTGATGATTTAGTTTACAGACCTGAAAATTTTGCTATACTTAGGTATTGCTACGAAAATTATGAATACAATTCCGATATTGATGCATTTATTGAGAAAGTCTCCGCTATCCAAGAAGAGACTAATATTTTGCAGGAAGCTATGGAAGAAGAAATTGATGAAATTATGGGCTCATTGGATGAAAAAGATGATGAGGAGAGCAAAAAACAAAAGGAGGAAGAGCGGATTAGCTACCCGTGCCCACCTTCTAATGAGAGTAACTCTTCAACTCATACATTGTTTAATTCCTCTTCGTGCTTACCGAAGGATGATTTCTATGATGATTGTTATGATCCCGTTGATTCTCTTGAAATATTCCTTTTGATGATACTTGCTATGCTTGTGGCCAAGATGCCAATATGAATTATGCTTATGGAGATGAACTTGCTATAGTTCCTTATGTTAAACATGAAATTGTTGTTATTGCACCCACGCATGATAGTCCTATTATCTTTTTGAATTCTCCCGACTACACTATATCGGAGAAGTTTGTGCTTATTAAGGATTATATTGATGGGTTGCCTTTTACCGTTGCACATGATAATTTTGATGAATGTAATATGTATGTGCTTGCTGCTCCTACTTGCAATTATTATGAGAGGAACTATATCTCCACCTCTCTATGTTCCCAATATGATAAAATTGCAAGAAACTGCTTATACTTGCATTGGCCTTTACTATGTGTGCATGAATTGTTCTTTTATGACATGCCGATGCATAGGAAGAGAGTTAGACTTCGTTGTTGCATGATATATGTTACTTTGTGCTCACTACTAAATCACAAATCATTGTTAATTAAAATTGGCTTTGATATACCTTGGGATCCGGGTGGATTCATTACTTGAGCACTATATGCCTAGCTTAATGGCTTTAAAGAAAGCGCTGCCAGGGAGACAACCCGGAAGTTTTAGAGAGTCATTTGTTCCTGTTGAGTGCTTTTTTATAGTTTAAAAACAAAAAAATAAAGAGGGGAACCTAAAACTTTTCAAAAAGGAAAGTGAAAGTAAGAAAGACAAGCATTGTTGAAGTGGGAGAGCTCCTTGAACTTTGTTCATGCTCACGGAAACTTTGTGAATCTTAATTACAGAAACTTTTCATCAAAAATAATTATCCCCTTGTACAATTCCATTGTAGTATAAAATTAATGTGCCAAGGTTTGCCTTTAGGATGTTTACAATACTGGTTGGTTTGTACGGTGCAGGACAGAAACTTTGGCTGTAGTGTGTGATTTTACATTTTTTACTGGAACGTCAAACGGTTCTGATTATTTTTGCAATGTCTTTCTGCACAAATTTTTTATTTTTCCTAATTTTGGTAAAGTTTTTGGGGTAGCAGAAGTATGGTGAATGTTCATATTGGTACAGACTGTTCTGTTTTTGACAGATTCTGTTTTTGATGCATAGTTTACTTGTTTTGATGAAACTATCAATTTATATCAGTGGATTAAGCCATGGAAAAGCTATATTACAGTAGACACAATGCAAAGACAAAATATGAATTGGTTTGCAACAGTACCTAGAGTAGTTGTTTGCTTTATTATAATAACGGATCTTACTGAGTTTTCTGTTGGAGTTTTGTGTGAATGAAGTGTTTGATCGAGGAGGTCTCGATATGAGGAAAAGGAAGAGAGGCAAGAGCTCAAGCTTGGGGATGCCCAAGGAACCCCAAGTAAATATTCAAGGATACTCAAGTGTCTAAGCTTGGGGATGCCCCGGAAGGCATCCCCTCTTTCTTCAGCAAGTATCGGTATGTTTTCGGATTCGTTTCGTTCATGCGATATGTGCAAGTCTTGGAGCGTATTTTGCATTTAGTTTTCACTTTTCTTTTATGCACCATGCTGGTATGAGATAGTCCTTGGTTGATTTATAGAATGCTCATTGCACTTCACTTAAATCTTTTGAGTATGGCTTTATAGAATGCTTCATGTGCTTCACTTATATCATTTGAAGTTTGGATTGCCTGTTTCTCTTCACCTAGAAAACCGCCATTTGTAGAATGCTCTTTTGCTTCACTTATATTTGTTAGAGCATGGGCATAAATTTTGTAGAAAGAATTAAACTCTCTTGCTTCACTTATATCTATTTAGAGAGATGACAGGAATTGGTCATTCACATGGTTAGTCATAAAATCCTACATAAACATGTAGATCGCTGAATATGATATGTTTGATTCCTTGCAATAGTTTTGCAATATAAAGGTGGTGATATTAGAGTCATGCTAGTGGGCGACTGTGGATTAGTATAAATACTTGTGTTGAGGTTTGTGATTCCCGTAGCATGCACGTATGGTGAACCATTGTGTAACGAGGTCGGAGCATGATTTATTTATTTATTGTCTTCCTTATGAGTGGCGGTCGAGGATGAGCGATGGTCTTTTCCTACCAATCTATCCCCCTAGGAGCATGCACGTAGTACTTTGTTTCGATGGCTAATAATTTTTTGCAATAAGTATGTGAGTTCTTTATGACTAATGTTGAGTCCATGGATTATACGCACTCTCACCCTCCCATCATTGCTAGCCTCTTTCGTACCGTGCATTGCCCTTTCTCACCTCGAGAGTTGGTGCAAACTTCACCGGTGCATCCAAACCCCGTGATACGATACGCTCTATCACACATAAGCCTCCTTATATCTTCCTCAAAACAGCCACCATACCTACCTATCATGGCATTTCCATAGCCATTCCGAGATATATTGCCATGCAACTTCCATCATCATCATATACATGACTTGAGCATTCATTGTCATATTGCCTTGCATGATCTTAAGATAGCTAGCATGATGTTTTCATGGCTTGTCCTTTTTTGATGTCATTGCTACGCTAGATCATTGCACATCCCGGTACACCGCCGGAGGCATTCATATAGAGTCGTATCTTTGTTCTAGTATCGAGTTGTAATATTGAGTTGTAAGTAAATAAAAGTGTAATGATCATCATTATTAGAGCATTGCCCCAGTGAGGAAAGGATGATGGAGACTATGATTCCCCCACAAGTCGAGATGAGACTCCAGACTTTATAAATAAAAGGGGAGGCCAAAGAAGCCTATTCAAAAAAAAAGAGAAAATAAAAAAATTGAGAGAAAAAGAGAGAAGGGGCAATGTTACTATCCTTTTACCACACTTGTGCTTCAAAGTAGCACCATGTTCTTCATAGAGAGAGTCTCCTATGCTGTCACTTTCATATACTAGTGGGAATTTTCACTATAGAACTTGGCTTGTATATTCCGATGATGGGCTTCCTCAAATGCCCGAGGTCTTCATGAGCAAGCAAGTTGGATGCACACCCACTTAGTTTTCAGTTTGAGCTTTCATACACTTATAGCTCTGGTGCATCCGTTGCATGGCAATCCCTACTCCTCGCATTGACATCAATTGATGGGCATCTCCATAGCCCGTTGATTAGCCGCGTCGATGTGAGACTTGCTCCCTTTTTGTCTTCTCCACACAACCTCCGCCATCATATTCTATTCCACCCATAGTGTTATATCAATGGCTCACACTCATGTATTGCATGAAAGTTGAAAAGGTTTGAGAACGTCAAAAGTATGAAACAATTGCTTGGCTTGTCATCGGGGTTGTGCATGATTTGAATATTTTGTGTGATGAAGATGGAGCATAGCCAGACTATATGATTTTGTAGGGATAACTTTCTTTGGCCATGTTGTTTTGAAAAGACATGATTGCTTTATTAGTACGCTCGAAGTATTATTGTTCTTATGTCAAATGATAGACTATTGCTTTGAATCACTCGTGTCTTAATGTTCATGCCATGATTAGATATATGATCAAGATTATGCTAGGTAGCATTCCACATCAAAAATTATCTTTTTTATCATTTACCTACTCGAGGACGAGCAGGAATTAAGCTTGGGGATGCTGATACATCTCCGTCGTATCTATAATTTTTTATTGTTCCATGCCAATATTATTCAACTTTCATATACTTCTGGCAACTTTTTATATTATTTTTGGGACTAACATGTTGATCCAGTGCCCAGTGCCAGTTCCTGTCTGTTGCATGTTTTATGTTTCGCAGAAACCCAATATCAAATGGAGTCCAAACGGGATAAAACGGATGGAGCTTATTTTTGGAATATTTATGATTTTTGGGAAGTAAAATCAACGCGAGACGGTGCCCAAGGTGGCCATGAAGCAGGGAGGCGCGCCCCTGACCCTCGTGGGCCTCTCATAAGGCGGTTGATGCTCTTCTTTGGCCACAAGAAAGCTAATTTTTGGAGAAATATCTGGGAGAAGGTTTCAATCCAATCGGAGTTACGGATCTCCGGATATAAAAGAAACGGTGCCAGGGCAGAATCCCAGAGCGCAAAAACAGAGAGAGACAGAGAGACAGATCCAATCTCGGAGGGGCTCTTGCCCCTCCCGCGCCATGGAGACCATGGACCAGAGGGGAAACCCTTCTCCCATCTAGGGAGAAGGTCAAGGAAGAAGAAGAAGAAGGGGACTCTCTCCCCCTTGCTTCTGGTGGCGCCGGAACGCTGCTGAGGGCCATCATCATCACCGCGATCTACACCAACAACTTCACCGCCTTCATCACCAACTCTTCCCCCCTCTATGCAGCGGTATAACCTCTCTTTTACCTGCTGTAAGCTCTACTTAAACATGGTGCTCAATGCTATATATTATTTCATAATGATGTATGGCTATCCTATGATGTTTGAGTAGATCCGTTTTGTCCTATGGGTTAATTGATGATCATGATTGGTTTGAGTTGCATGTTTTATTATTGGTGTTGTCCTATGGTGCTCTCCGTGTTACGCAAGCATGAGGGATCCCCACTGTAGGGTTTGCAATATGTTCATGATTTGCTTATGGTGGGTGGCGTGAGTGACAGAAGCACACACCCGAGTAAGTAGTTTGTTTGCGTATGGGATAAAGGGGACTTGATACTTTAATGCTATGGTTGGGTTTTACCTTAATGATCTTTAGTAGTTGCGGATGCTTGCTAGAGTTCCAATCATAAGTGCATATGATCCAAGAAGAGAAAGTATGTTAGCTTATGCCTCTCCCTCAAATAAAATTGCGATAGTGATTATCGGTCTAGTTATCGATTGCCTAGGGACAAATAACTTTCTCGTGACAAAAAGCTCTCTACTAGAACTAACTTAGTTGTTTCTTTATCTAAACAACCCTTACTTTATATTTACGTGCTCTTTATTATCTTGCAAACCTATCCAACAACACCTACAAAGTACTTCTAGTTTCATACTTGTTCTAGGTAAGGCGAACACTAAGCGTGCGTAGAGTCGTATCAGTGGCAGATAGGACTTGAGAGAATATTTGTTCTACCTTTAGCTCCTCGTTGGGTTCGACACTCTTACTTATCGAAAGAGGCTACAATTATCCCCTATACTTGTGGTTTATCATTCATCCTTTTCTCCCACAAGATAAACTACTCATATAAATGCATCTTGATATTCTGTGCAACGCATGGGCATCTTGCTAGCCTCTCCAGAGCATATATATCTTTTCAACGAATGCCGGACCGCACTCACTTTGTCTCTCGGTTGACCTCGCTTTCTCACGTCAGATCTTCCACACATTGAAGCTACCTCTCCATCCCTCGCAGAGCCAGAGCTATTTACATTGTTAGGGGGACTCCAAACTTGGAATAATTTGTGAAGGCATTTATTCCGATGGGTTTAGATTATATTTTCGTAGCATTCGGCCCACAACTACTCCAAACACCATTGCAACCCCCACACCTCCCCAAATTTATTTCCCCCTGCCTCAATCATCTCTCTCTCACATGTCCTTTCTCACCTTCAACGTTGCACCATGGTATTTTTGCAAAAAAAAATCTGTAATTCACTTTACTTATTACTCCCTCCGTCCGAAAATACTTGTCATCAAAATGGATAAAAAGAGATGTATCTAGAACTAAAATACGTCTAGATACATCTCCTATTATCCATTTTGAGATAAGTATTTCCGGACGGAGGGAGTACAAATTAGCTACAAAACTACACGCTGATAGTCCACCTGTAATGGAACAAATTTCGACCCACAAATTAAAGTGCTACAAACTACACACCAAGGGGGCCACCTGTCATGGAACGAATTTGGACCCACATATAAATTAAAATTAAAAAGGATGAGGATCGAACATGCGACCACGGCCTTCAAGACGCACGTCAATAGGCAACATAGTGCAGCAACGTTTGTTGTACCCCCTGTGTTGATATAATGTTGTTATATTACCACAGCCTATTGAATGGATAACATGGTTTAACATTATTTTTAGTACATTAGTGGGACCGTCTCGTTAGCACGTACTATTTGCCTTCACTTACTGGTGGGTTCCATGTCTGCTCTCTCTCTCTCCCTCTCTCCCCTCCCGCTCTACATTTATACGCACGGGCAAACACGAAGAACTCGCGGGCGATGCTGCCGTTGACCATATCTAGACGCGTTCACAAGTTACGGCACCAGTTTCACGTACTAGTAGTACTAGTCAATGTGCACGTGCAATGCACGTTAATTTGAAATTGACTTCCCTAAGAAAATATTTGGAATTGACGTGGTATTTAATATGAAATGCTTGCGATTAGAAGGAATACATGTGGCTTGATGACGTTTTATATTTAACTTGATACGGCTCTAGCAGAACATTCAATCGATCAAACCATAGATTTCATTCAGTCTGACTCCGACTTTACATTCATACGATGATCGATCTAAAATAAATGAAAATGATAAATGGTCGGATTTTAAGCATGGCAATCCGAATGTTTTTCATGGCAAATTTAGATTACGCGGCGGCGGCGGGGCGTCTTGCAGTGGAAGCGGCTCCTCTGTTGTGCTCTATGTGTCATCGGGCCACTGACCGACAACGACGGTGGCGTCTTGCGCCGTTGTTGGCGTACTCCTGGATGTTGGCTCTAGCTTCAAGGAAGGCCAAAATGTCCTGGACTTTGGTCTCCAGGAGCAAGTCAACTAGCGGGGGGAGGCGACAGGCGTTGGTGCAAGGAAGCGGCAGATGACGGCCATCCATGCCGCTGATGGGGGCACTTGCACCCGTGCGGAGAGAGGCGCTGGCAACGACGCAGCGGAGACATTCGTGTGCACGGGCACCGGCACGGGCGCCCGCGCGTCACTGCATGCGCAGGCGCATGCGCTGGCAGGTGCACGGGCGCGTGAAAGTCGGCGGGGACCTCGTGGAACCCCGTGGCATCAAGCTCGGCGACCATGTGCGGCTCCCAGCCCATCAATGCCACGGGGATGGGCGCTACCGCAGTTGGGGCGACGGGAGTGGGGACAGGCACGACGTCTTCTCGCAAGGCCAGTTCAAGATCGTCCCAAAGCGGGGTGTCTTCCTCAGGAAACTGGAAGACTAAGGGCAGACCATCGTGATGCAGCATGGCGTACGGTTAGGTCAGGCTGGCTAGAGGTAGACGATAGGAGAATTGGAGAGGAAGAGAGAAGATTGTAACGATACCAGCTAGCGAGGGGTGATTTTAAACTGCGGCACCAGCGCCATTAAAAGTGGGGGCAGTTGAGACGAAGGTGGGCGGCGGAGCCTGGTCAAAGGGCTCGCCTCTCGGTGAGCCTGCACAGCGGCCTGCTCGCACGCCTCCCGGTCAACTGGTGCAGTGGTCTGCTCGCACGCCTCCCGTCGACTCACACGCTTGCTTGGATGGCACCTGCCGATGACAAGAAGGACTCGTGGCGGCACGTGAACGCCCATGGTCTAAGTAGTGAAAGCGTTTGCCTTAACGTGACAGGTCTTTTGTTCCAAAATACCTTGGCTCTTCATTTGTGCGACTACTCATAAGCATCTCGTCTCAAATTGAACCAAAAAACGCGACAACATATTTGTGCCATATCATGAGACCATGCTCAGTTTCATGAATTTCCGGTCACTTTTGGATTTTCTGAAATTTAAAATCCAGGATTCGAAACAATATCATAACCTGCATCGTGCAATAAATTTTCAAGCGATACATCTTTACAGTTGTAGATGTTAATATTTCTTAAGAAAGGATTTGGTCAAACATTTTGCTTAGTTAGACTTCGGACAAGTTATATGCAAAGTAAAAGGATAATCCCTCTGTACGAGTGCATTGCATGATATATTAACTCAAGTACTAGGCACGAACAAACAGGGCTCAACTCTGTGCTCATCCTAGTGTAGTACTCCTAAGTACTACTAGGCAATGGAGTTGATGGCTTACTGTGGGTACCGGCGACCGAGGGAATTGAACCGTGCTCGGCACGGTAGGTAACATTGTCTAGTTACTAAAGCATCCCTCCATTGTTCATCGGTAGTCATTATGGATCGGGGACATGAGGGGAATTTCCTAGGGCTAGAATTCTGGCCTCCAGATATTTCAATTCGAAACGCGGAGGCTCGACTGGTTGGGGTTGGCTAATGTGCGTACCACGCACGCCACCAGAAGGACACGAGCCCGGGTATTGTTTTTTGAAGGATCAACACGAGCCCGGGTCTGGCTAGTACGTCGTTGGGTGCTACTCCTACCATTCGAGAATATGAAAGAAATCTTTTAAATTGCCGAACGAATCTATATGTATTACAGTGCCCGTATTTTCCTTGCAAATAGTAATCTCAACATGGTAATTGATTTATGACGAGTTCTTGAATTAGAGTGAGTTTGTGATATAGTGATCTCAACGTGGATTTCACATTTCATGGTATCCCTAGTAAGTTTTTCATTGCAAATTCAAATTTAAAAGATGAACGGTATGGTGGTGAGAAAACTTTGTATGTATCAAGCATATGACGACACACACACACACACACGAATACAACAACAATCCAGTAAGTATAGTGCATCTATTTTTCCAAACCATGCATGTATGACACGAATTTAAAAATACTCCCTTTGTTCCTAAATATTTGTCTTTTAGAGATTTCAACAAGTGATTACATACGGAGCAAAATGAGTGAATCTACACTCTAAAATATGTCTATATACATCTGTATGTGGCAGACCATTACAAATCTCTAAAAAGACTAATATTTAGGAACGAAGGGAGTAAAATGTAAGACATGCATGATCTTCAATTCAATATTTAAAATGAACAGGAAACTGAAACATGAATATTAAGTCTAGTACTGCATGCATGCAAATGTTGTGTTTAGGTGGAGCTATGTAGATTGTCGGGGGTTAATCCCTTGACCTTATTTAAAATTTTGAAGCTCTATTTAGGATTGTTTAGATTATATTTTTCGAACATTATATTTGTTCACACCCTCCCAAACACCGATTGGTTGTGCACCCCCCCCCCTCCCCGGGAGAATATCATGTGCATCCACACCTTAGATGCTATATGCTGATACGAGTTGCTTGGAGCTTGTAGATCTGAGATATAGTAGCTCAAATGATGTCTTAACATTTTTACAGGAAACCTTAATGAGTTTGAGAATTGCACACAAATTGTACAAAAACTACTTAGATGCCCTTGGATCCCATATCCAATGACCTCGAAGCTCGTATCACCGTAGCATCTAAGATGAAGGAGGACTTCATATTTTCCTGTATGTAAGAATATCATGTGCTACCACACCTTAGATGCTTTGGTGATACAAGCTCTTTGGAGCCGTTGGATCTGTGATCCAACAACTCCTTGGTGGTTAGAATGTTTTTTGCATAAAAGACCCCAAAGAGTTCGGCCACTGCTTACAAGCACAAAGACTGCTCAAATGCCATTGGATCTCAGATCGAACGACCTCGAAACTCGTATCACCATGGCATCCAAGTTGCAAGAATACCTAATGTTTTCTCGCACGGGAGAATATGAGGTGCTCCCACCTCATAGAATCTATGGTGATACAAGTTCCCGGAGATCTAACGGCTCACAGTAAGAGGTTTGAATGTTTTTGTAATATATGCCTGAGAGAGTTTGGGAATTGCGCAGAAAGTACAAGTACTACACATGCGGCATCTGATCACAGATCATACAACCTAGATGCTCGTATCACCGGAGCAGTTAATTAAGATGTAGGGAGCACCTAATGTGAGCAACCAGGAGCCGTTGGATCCAAGATGCAGCGGCACACACAAGGCCTGCATGTTCTGCAAAAAAACCTTGGAGAGTTTGGAAATTGTGCATAATTACAAAGACTACTCCCAAGCCATTGGATCTCAGTTCGAGCAACGTAAAAACTCGTATCACCATAGCATCTAAGCTGCGGGGTGGATGTGATATTCTATGCCGCTGTCATTTTTGTTCCTAAACTTGCAAAATAAGTGTAACTCGTGTCGTTACTTGTCTAACCATGCAAAGTTTTTGTGCAAAAAAATCATCCTACATTGAAATATCGGAACAACATGTGGGGGTCCCACTTGTCATTGACCAAATTTGGACCTAAAACTAACAAATCTGGAAGACGAGATTCGAACTGGCAACCTGGACTACAAAGTGTAAGTCGATAGCCTGAAACAACAATGGTTGTTGGCTTTGTCTCATAATAACTTGATTTTCTACAGTATTACGTTGAGTAGAGTAGAGGGAGTGGCTCGTCAACACGTGCTTGACCGTTGACTCACTTACTGGTGGGTCCCATATCTGCGATCTCTCTCTCCTCTCCATCGTCTCCTTTAGACGCACGGGCACACACGAAGAGCGGCGCGAGCTTGCCTTGGTGTTACTATAACTAAAAAAGGCTTGGAAAATATAGGAATCGCCTAGAACAAGAGACGTTGTGGCTGGTCGAGACGGAGCTAACCACACCTATCCTCTGTGCCACGTTAGCATGATGAAGCTGTGTGGCTTGTGGGGTGTTTTCGACTGACTAGCTGGGTCCCGAGGTTGAACCATAGGTAGTACGTCTGGTACAGTATATTTTTACACACACATTTTCCCCCGTGCCGAGACGTGGCACACCTTACCGCGCAGTTTCGGGGACCTCCTGGGTGGTGCATGCATATTTTCTTCCTTGCCGAGACGTGGGACACCCTACCGCGCATTTTCTGGGTCCTCCTCGGTCGTAGCACCGAAGCAAGTAAATGAGTCGTCAAATCACGAAAGACCACCTTTCCCGTCGAGTACATCAGTGAAGCACGGTGGCTAGCTAGTTGGGCTAGTGCAACCGATTAGCTAGGCCCCGCCACATTTGTTTTTTCACCCTGTTTATCTCCTTGCTGGTAGGTAAATTTAAATATCCACCGCAGCATTGCTCTGGTCTTTGGGTGCGGCAGGCACATCAGGATTTTTATTTTTTGATTGACGGGAGTAGGCGTGGCAGCTATTATCACGATGACTCCGCCTATAAAACCCACTGCTCCCTAATGTGAAAAGTCATCAACTGGTGTTTTCCCATGGTGAAAACCAAAAGAATCACCCTGCTCCTCGGCTGGCTCCCTCCGCCTTCCCGTAGATTGCCTTGCCTTTCATCCGTTTCGCCCCCTTTGCTTCCTCTCCCCATTGCTTCTACCTGGTTCCATGGAGGCGCACCAGATCATGGAGTCTGAGGTGAGGCGCCTGACACAGGAGCTCCAGGCCAAGGACGTGGAGTTCCGTGAGCTCAAGGAGGAGAGGAGTGCCATGCTCCTCCTTTATGTGCGGGAGTTCATGGAGCTTCAAAAGCGGCAGGCGTCCACCACAAAGATGCTCAAGGCATCGGCAGTGTTGCTGCAAAAAGCGGGAGATACGATAGGCGGTCAGGCGAGCCGGCTAGAGCGCGTGCGGGCCCATCGTGACGAGGTCCAGGATCGCCTCAGCCACTTGGTGGACCATGTTGCCACATACGTCTTTCAGCTGCGTGATGCCTAATGTCGTGCCAGCGCGACCATGCCAGCTGTCGGGCTAAACCTGTTCGACCACCCTGTCGACTTCAATGAGTTGCGACTTCCTGATCTGGCCTCCTTCTTCACCTATATCTCTGAGGAGCTGAGTCGTCTCCGTGTGATGGTGGGGGAGGAGCTGGACAAGGAGGGGTTGCAGGCTGCCATCACCGTTGCCGGACGAATCCTCTTAGGGCTCTGTCACCGGAATCGATTCGTGCCATTGGACATCGTCTTTGACGAGCTGGCTCCCATCGACCGGGAGAGGGCTCTACGGGCGGTGGCACCCTGCATGACCAACGTCGTGCGCCTCGAGAAGCAGAGGGACTTCTATGGTGTTTAGGCGTCCTCTACATCGGCATGTCCATGTCTCGGTGCTACATGACCGTTGGATCAAACTCAGACGGTCAGATCAGTCACTGTAGCAAAAAACGTGTGGGTCTGTTTGGTTGCATTCTCATCTCACTATATTTGTTCCCTCTTCGTGCATGCTCATCTCAGTATCCCTCTTCATGCATGCTCCTAGTGTATTTGTGTTAACCTACTAGTGTGGACTCATGCAGCCTTGATGCACTCTGCCAAACACCCAAAAGTGTGTCGAGAAGGGAGCTTTTCCTCACATCCCATGCACCCTCCATACACCCTGCCTAACACTGATTCGTGCTTCATATGGTTCATGTTCCATGGAGTACTATGGCACCGTAATCTCTGTGCGCTATAGACCTAATTCTATTAACATTGATCTCACTGTTCATTCTCGACCGGACAGTCAAAAAAAGGGGTACTATGTTGCATTACTATTCATATAGTTGACATACGCACAACACCATTTGTTGTCGTCATATCTTACTACACTAGCAAGAAGATTATGTAGTACTACTGATGTATGAACCACTGCACATGCCTAGTAGTAGGAGCACTGTGTAAGTTCAAGTGGCTGCCGTGTAGACTACCCCGATCAAAGCACCGCAGTAATGCCCAATGAGCCGTCAAATCACAAAACCCCCACCTTTCCAGCAGTAAGTTGGACGGATGAAGCAACCATCAATTCACTCTTCTCCCTCAGTTTCCACTCTTGAAGAAAACCCCAACTCGCTTATCCCTTTCCTCATTTCTTCAAGAATACCCCGACTTGCTTCTGCCATTGTTCTTCTCTCCCAAAGAAGGAACAGTGAGCGCATCAATGGTGTTGATTCTGGCCAAGGCCCGTTCTTGCAACCCCGAAAATGATCCCATAACTCCCTCTCTGTTCTTCTTATGGGTTCGTGATTATGGTTTATTTTCTTTTATTTCTATTTGACAGTTTCTTGATGGACCCCGGAGCACCGGCCGAAATGATGTTTATGGCTCTGGCCAAAACCGTCGAGGCTCAGGGTACGAAGAAGCGCAAGCACCCCATCGAGACTACCGCAGACAAGCTCAAGGCCACCGCCCTGTCCAAGCCCCCCTCGATCTCTCCGGGGACCCTCATTAAGCAAGTCCAGGTAATATCTTTTCTTGACGATCTTTTCTCGATCTTGATCGTGTTTTTTCATCTAACACACAGTAGTAGTACTAGTAGTACAACTTTCTGGGTGATCTTGCATGTGATTTTTGTGTGCTAAATGACGGTTCTAAATTCCTCTTTTAACCAAAACATCTGACAGGTTGGCACTGATTTCTTATAGATTACTTTCAACAATTTTATGAACATCAATGCTACCTTTGAAGAGAGTATATTAGCCTCAGTAACTTGTGTTATGGATATTGCAAGTAATCCCTCTGCTCTCATGCCTTTGAAGACATGTTCTAGTGTCTTTGTTCACTCATTTCTATGCGTATATGTAGTCTTATATGGAGTGAAATATCGAAAATCATCTTATATTTCTGAATCGAGGTAGTAATAAAATATTTGGTTTCTGTTTGAATTAGAACCAGGTCCGCGATGGAGATGAAGTTCTCAAAGTCATGTCGCGTGAACTGGAAGACCTGAGGATGAGTTGTACTACTAAGCTATCCAGCTGTTGTGTCCTTGTCGCCACGTGTCATGAACAAGTGTTTACCAGTAGCATTGTTTACTTGACCACAAAAAATTCCTGGATGTGCCTTCGATTACGAAGGGTGTGGTTCTTGTAAAGCTTCCCGACAAATCTAATGCGAACGGTCTTCATCGTCATGTTTATGAGTGGAAAGACCACTTTGTTAGGTTCTCCAAGGTTGACAAGATGGTGTTGGTGCTGGTAGACATCTCTCACGAAGTCCATGGCCTAGTCAGTTATGCGGGGCACATCCCGTAAGTCGGTGGCAAGAAATAGTCTGTAGAGTTTAATTAGTGCACTTTGCTTGTTTGTAGTAAGTACTATTGTTCAGTATTTGATTTGTGTGTGTGAACCCTATATTATTTAGTACTGCCACTTTTGTTGTCTGGTGAGTCCTGAGAACAGTCTATGTTAATGTCTCTCAACTCAATTCTGTCTGTATATTTTGAAGTATCCAGATCATCTTTTTCGTGAGGACGGTTTATCAATTATGGTTACACTCCAATATCTGTATGCATTGCAGGGTTTATCTCACCTACCGGGATTTCTAGTCCCATGGATGCTTGGTCCATACGATTTGTCAGGACCTTTGGACTGTCCTACTTGTGGGAGTAAGCAGGGGCCCTGCATGTGATGTATACAACGCAACTTTATTCTTGTAGACTCGTGTTGGGTCTCCGAGCGCAGAGTTTTGTAGGACACTAGCAATTTTCCCTCAAGTGGATGACCTAAGGTTTATCAATCCGTGGGAGGTGTAGGATGAATATGGTCTCTCTCGAACAACCCTGCAACCAAATACAAGAAATCTCTTGTGTCCCCGACACACCCAATACAATGGCAAATTGTATAGGTGCACTAGTCGGGGAAGGGATGGTGATAAAAGTGTAATATTTATGGTAGAAATATATTTTTATAATCTGAATAAATAAAAACATCAAGGTAACAAATAGTAAACGGGCACAAAAACGGTATTGCAATGCTTGAAAATGAGGCCTAGGGTGCATACTTTCACTAGTGCAATCTCTCAACAATGCTAACATAGTTGGATCATATAACCATCCGTCAAAGTGCGATGAAGAATCACTCCAAAGTTCCTATCTAGCGGAGAACATAAGACGGAATTGTTTGTAGGGTATGAAACCACCTCAAAGCTATTCTTTCCGTTCGATCTATTCAAGAGTTCATACTAAAATAACACAAAGCTATTCTTTCCATTCGATCTATCCTAGAGTTCATACTAAAATAACACCAAAGAAAATTCATATTCATAATACTCAATCCAACACAAAGA
This sequence comes from Triticum aestivum, assembly GCF_018294505.1. Taxonomy (NCBI): domain Eukaryota; kingdom Viridiplantae; phylum Streptophyta; class Magnoliopsida; order Poales; family Poaceae; genus Triticum; species Triticum aestivum. The sequence continues at coordinate 192,925,787 of NC_057801.1, forward strand.
ACTTCAAAGAGTGCCCCAAGATTTCTACCGGAGAAACAAAGACAAGAACGTGCATCAACCCTATGCATAGATTACCCCAATGTCACCTCGGGAATCCGTGAGTTGAGTGCCAAAACATATATCAAGTGAATCAATATGATACCCCATTGTCACCACGAGTATTCAATTGCAAAACATATATCAAGTGTTCTCAAATCCATAAAAATATCCAATCCGATAACAACGAAATCTCAAAGGGAAAAACTCAATTCATCGCAACAAGATAGAGAGGGGAAAACACCATATGGTTCGACTATATTAACAAAGCCCGCGATACATCAAGATCCTAACATCTCAAGAACACGAGAGAGATTAAATACATAGCTACTGATACAAACCCTCAGCCCTGAGGGTGAACTACTCCCTCCTCATCGTGGTGGCCGTCGGGATGATGAAGGTGGCCACCGTGATGATCTCCCCCGGCAGGGTGCCGGAATGGGGGTCTAGATTGGATCTCGTGGATACAGAGGCCTTGCAGTGGCGGAACTTCTGATCTAGGGCTACTATGAAGGGTTTTGGAATATTTGGGAATTTATAGGGCGAAGAGGGGGTGCGGGAGTCCACCGAGGTGGGCACAACCCACCTGGGCACGCCTGGGGGCCCATGCGTGCCCTGGTGGGTTGTGCCCCCCTCAGGGACCCCCCAAGGTGTTACTCTAGCCCAATGGTGGTCTTCTGGTCCATAAAAAATCCACAAAAAGTTTCACGGTGTTTGGACTCCGTTTGATATTGATTTCCTGTGATGTAAAAAACAAGCAAAAAACAACAACTGGCACTGGGCACTAGGTCAATAGGTTAGTCCCAAAAAATGATATAAAGTTGCTACAAAATGATTGTAAAACATCCCAGAACGATAATATATTAGCATGAATACTTCATAAAATATAGATACGTTGGAGACGTATCAGCATCCCCAAGCATAATTCCTACTCGTCCTCTAGAAGGTAAATGATAAAATAATAATTTATGAAGTGTGAATGCTAACAAAGTGCACAAGTTTGATAAGTGACAATTTCAATCACTTTTCCTAGCATCATAACAACAATTCTTTCTCAAAAAACTCATCATGTTAAAGTAGCAACCAATTCACATGTTAAGGTTCAAATAATGAATTCTCTTGAAACTCAACAACCTATGTTCTCAGTCACCAAGCAATTGCAATTCAACTTATTCAACAAAGTCTAAGTAAGAGCTCCACATACTCAACCATCATATAGTCATTTATGATTGCTAACACTCACCGCATACACATGAGCAAAACGTTCCAACCGGACACATAGAAAGATAGGGGCTTGTAATTTTGCCTCCCAACGTATTCACCTTTGGGTGATGTCAACAATAATAACTCATGCTACTCATATGCAACTGGATATATGTGCCTAGATCTTTCCTCACCACAAGATGCTTTCCAAAAGAGAAAAATAGAAAGGAATAGAGAGAAAAACTTTGACTCTTGAATGAAAGTAAATACATGAAAAGTAAAAGATAGGCCCTTCGCAGAGGGAAGCAGAGGTTGCCATGCACTTATTTGTTTGTATGCTCAACCACATAGTGCAAAAGAATGTCATTTTATATTGCCCCTTATGATAGCAACCTTTATTATGCAGTCTATCACTTTTATTCTTTGCCATCACAAGTTCGTACAACGCTCAATTTTCTCTTACACTAAATGGTCTAACACTTTTAGAAGCCATTTTTATTGCCTTATTGCATCGATGACAACTTACTTGAAGGATCTTGCTCAATACTTAGGTAGGTATGGTGGACTCTTGAAAACAAGATTTGGGTTTAAGGGTTTTTTGGATGCACAAGTAGTATCTCTACTTAGTGCAGAGTTTTTGGCTAGCAAAGATGAGGGCAAGCACCACATGTTGAAGGATCTATGACAATATAACTTCTATGTGAATATGAACAGACATAAATCATTACGTTGTCTTCCTTGTCCATCGTCAACAATTTTTGGCATATAATATTTTGATGGGGGCTCACAATCACAAAAGATTTCCAAGATAGTGTATTTGCATGTGAAAGTTTTCTTCCTTATACTATTTATTCGTGGATTGTTTGTATGACCAATATTGTGATTGTGAAGCCTCAAAAGATTTCACTTTCTAAACCCAATGTGAAGCTACCACCAGGCATGATATGATTTCAACTTCATGACATTCAATTTATTCAACAATTTACTCATAGGATATAAGTGAAGCACTAGAGCAATTCCATGAAAAGAGCTTCATTGAAGGGATGTGAGTGCCGCTTACCTAGCCTCCCTAGCAACTATTTGAGGACTCTATTTAAAAAAACTTTAAGATCTAAGTATTTTATTAAAAGAGCAAGCAAAATGAAAAATAAAATGACATTTCAAGGATAGCACAACTCATGTGAAGAAGCAAAAACTTAGGATCAACTGATACTAACCGATAATTGTTGATGAAGAAAACCAGGGCATCCCCAAGCTTAGATGCTTGAGACTTCTTGAAATATTATCTTGGGATGCCTTGGGAATCCCCAAGCTTGAGCTTTTCTGTCTCCTTAATTCCTTTTATATCACGGTTTCCCTAAATCTTAAAAACTCCATTCACAGAAAACTCAACAAGAACTTGTGAGATAAGTTAGTATAAACAAATGCAAAAACCTTATAATTCTCTACTGTAGCAAATTACTAAAATTATTATTCAACATTGCATACTAAATGCCTCTTCATATTTAATACTCCTATCCTCAAATAGAATCATTAAACAAGCAAACATATGCAACCATAACAGCAATCTGCCAAAACAGTACAGTCTGTAAAGAATGCAAGATTCATCATACTTCCATAACTCCAAAAATTCTAAAAATTTACCACACTGTAGAAAATTATCAGATCTTATTCTGAAAGAAGTTTCAACATTTTATCACATTCTGACTTTTCTCGGGAATTTTTGCAACATCAGTAAACTTTCTGTTTTGAAACAGCAACAAATATACTTGCAAAATAAGCATGGTAAAGGCTATCCTTGACATTTTTATTGAAAATACAGATGCAAAACATTATTATAAATAACATCAAACAAATTCTAACAAAATAAAATGATGCTCCAAGCAAAACACATATCATGTGACGAATGAAAACATAGCTCCAAGTGAGGTTACCGATAATGTTGGAGACGAAAGAGGGGCTGCCCTCCGGGGCATCCCCAAGCTTAGTTTCTTGGATCTTCCTTGAATATTACCTTGGGGTGCCTTGGGCATATCCAAGCTTAGGTTATTGTCACTCCTTATTCTCCTCATATCGACATCTCATCCAAAACTTGAAAACTTCAATCACACAAAACTTAACGGAACTTCGTGAGATAGGTTAGTATGATAAAGAGAAAATCATTCCACTTTTGGTACTGTCAAAGACAATATTCATAATTGTTCTCACACAATGCCTAATGTATCATGTCATTTCTACAATTTATATTGAACAATATAAGCCATAGAAACTAGAAAACAAGCAAACTATGCATTGAAAACAGAATCTGTCAAAAATAGAACAGTCTGTAATGATCTGGATAACTACCATAATTCTGCTACTCCAAAAATTATGAAAAAATTAGGAACACGTGAGAAATTTTTATATTAATTTTCTGCAAAAAGAATTAATCAAAAGCACTCTTCTGTTAAAAATGAGAGTTATTTTCGTGAGCGCAAAAGTTTCTGTTTTTCAACAAGATCAAATCAACTATCACCCAACATGATCCCAAAGGCTTTACTTGGCACTTTATTTAAACAAAAACAATAAAACATCATTACTACAGTAGAATAATCATGTGAACACACAAAAAAAGTAGGTGGAAGTGTTGGGTTGTCTCCCAACAAGCGCTTTTTTAATGCCTTTTAGCTAGGCATGAAGATTTCAATGATGCTCACATAAAAGATAAGAATTGAAACACAAAGAGAGCATCATGAACCATATGACAAGCCCATTTAAGCATAACCGTCTTCCTATGCATAGGGATCTTGTGAGAAAATAATTCATGGGAACAAGAATCATCTAGCATAGGAAGGCAAAACAAGCATAACTTCAAAATTTTCAACACATAGCAAGGAAACTTGATATTATTGCAATTCCTACAAGCATAAGTTCCTCCCTCATAATAATTTTTAGTAGCATCATGAATGAATTAAACAATATAGCTATCACATAAATCATTCTTTTCATGATGCATAAGCAGAGAAATTTTGTTACTCCCCACATAAGCAAATTTATTCTCATCAATAGTAGTGGGAGCAAACTCAACAAAATAACTATCATGGGACTGAAAATTAAAATCATGATGACAAGTTTCATGGTTATCATTACTCTTTAAAGCATACATGTCATCACCACATTCATCATAGATAGCAACTTTGTTATCATAGTCAATTGAAGCCTCATCCAAAATGGTGGATTCATCACTAAATAAAGTCATGACCTCTCCAAATCCACTTTCATCACTATAATCATCATAAATAGGAGGCATGCAATCATTATAACAAATTTTCACATCAAATCTTGGGGGACTAAAAATATCATCTTCATCAAACATAGCATCCCCAAGCTTATGGCTTTGCATATCATTAGCATCATGGATATTCAAAGAATTCATACTGACAATATTGCAATCATGCTCATCATTTATGCCATACATTTTATTGAATTCTTCTTCTATCAATTGAGCACAATTTTCCGTTCCATCATTTTCAAGAAAGATATTATAAAGATGATCAATAATATGACGCAACCTCAATTCCATTTGTTTTGTGTAGTTTTCTTTTTATAAACCAAATTAGTGATAAAACAAGAAACTAAAAGATTCAATTGCAAGATCTGAAGATATACCTTCATGCACTCACCTCCCCTGCAACGGCGCCAGAAAAGAGCTTGATGTCTACTACACAACTTTATTCTTGTAGACTCGTGTTGGGCCTCCAAGCGCAGAGTTTTGTAGGACAGTAGCAATTTTCCCTCAGTGGATGACCTAAGGTTTATCAATCCGTGGGAGGTGTAGGATGAAGATGGTCTATCTCGAACAACCCTGCAACCAAATACAAAAAATCTCTTGTGTCCCCAACACACCAAATACAATGGCAAATTGTATAGGTGCACTAGTTCGGCGAAGATATGGTGATAAAAGTGTAATATTAATGGTAGAAATATATTTTTATAATCTGAATAAATAAAAAAAACAAGGTAGCAAATAGTAACCGGGCACAAAAACGGTATTGCAATGCTTGAAAATGAGGCCTAGGGTGCATACTTTCACTAGTACAATCTCTCAACAATGCTAACATAGTTGGATCATATAACCATCCGTCAAAGTGCGATGAAGAATCACTCCAAAGTTCCTATCTAGCGGAGAACATAAGACGGAATTGTTTGTAGGGTACGAAACCACCTCAAAGCTATTCTTTCCGTTTGATCTATTCAAGAGTTCGTACTAAAATAACACAAAGTTGTTCTTTCCATTTGATCTATCCTAGAGTTCGTACTAGAATAACACCAAAGCAAATTCAGATTTATAATATTCAATCCAACACAAAGAACTTCAAAGAGTGCCCCAAGATTTCTACCGGAGAAACAAAAGACGAGAACGTGCATCAACCCCTATGCATAGATTACCCCAATGTCACCACGGGAATCCATGAGTTGAATGCCAAAACACATATCAAGTAAATCAATATGATACCCCATTGTCACCACGAGTATTCAATTGCAAGACATATATCAAGTTTTCTCAATCCATAAAAGTATTCAATCCGATAACAATGAAATCTGGGAAAAATCAATTCATCACGACAAGATAGAGAGGGGAAAACACCATATGATCTGACTATATTAACAAAGCCCGGGATACATCAAGACAGTGTCATCTTAAGAACACGAGAGAGAGAGAGAGAGAGAGATTAAACACATGGCTACTGGTATAAACCCACAGCCCCGAGGGTGGACTACTCCCTCCTCATCGTGGTGGCCATCGGGATGATGAAGATGGCCACCGGTGATGATTCCCCCCTTCGGTAGGGTGCCGGATCGGGGTCTAGATTGGATCTCGTGGATACAGAGGCCTTATGGCAGCGGAACTTCTGATCTAGGGCTACTCCAAAGGGTTTTGGAATATTTGAGAATTTATAGGGCGAAGAGGGGGTGTCGGAGGCGCGCGCTGGTGGGTTGTGCCCCCTTCGGGGCACCCCCCCAGGTGCTGCTCTTGCCCAATGGTGGTCTTCTGGTCCATAAAAAATCCACAAAAAGTTTCGCGGTGTTTGGACTCTGTTTGATATTGATTTCCTGCAATGTAAAAAAACAGAAAACAACAACTGGCACTAGGCACTGGGTCAATAGGTTAGTTCCAAAATATATATATATAATTGCTATAAAATGATTGTAAAACATCCAAGAATGATTATATATTAGCATGAATACTTCATAAATTATAGATACGTTGGATATGTATCAGCATGCCATGCGTAATCGGACGATCAATCTTCTGTTTACAACTTGAACATAGTGATTTCCTGGTAAGGATTCACTCATGCACATCAAGTAAATCTTATTGATTTACCGTCTAAATCTTATTGATTTAATGTCATGTTTTCTTACTTTTGCTGCAATTTTACGATGCAGGTTTTGCCATGTGACATTCGTCATAGAATAAACCGTTTGGTTTCCTCTATGATGGTTATTTTTGCAGGTTTCACTTTCTTATGCCGTGTCAGTAACGAAGGAACTGTCCATCAATTATATTAATGGACACAATTGGATCAGTCTTTTGTCTGAGTACAATCTGAAGCCCTATGATGAACTACAGTTTGGTTTAACGAACACGCCACAATTAGCCCTTCTCGCGTTTAAAAGAAATGAGGAAAAAGACTAGATCAAGGTCACGGAGCCTAGTCAAGTTAGAAAGCTGATCATAGCAGACCAAAGACGATTGCTATTGTCTCGCATATCGGTACCACCTTCAGCAACGGATCGAGCACTGGTACCTTCTTCGACGGCACTTGCTCTAGCACTGACAGCGGCAGCAGCTCAGTCTGATCCACTTGAGGATTGGGCACCGACCGGATCAGCGGATCAGGCTGATCTACCGGAGGATCGGGCATCGACATCGGCACCTGCTCCGACACCGGCACCAGCTCCACAAGGAGCACCACCTCCGGCAGCAGCAGAGGCACTACCAGTCGCACCAGCATGGGCACCAGCAACTGCTCCGGCACCTGCACAAACACTTGTAGTTGCACTTGCATCTGCTCCGGCCCGTGCAGCGGCAATGGAACCAGCAGTTGCACTGGCAACAGATTGGGCTGCAGTTCGCACTGCATATACCAAAGTCCTTACCAAAACCTACATCTCAACCTTCTTGGTAAGCATTGGCCGCCCAAGTGCTTCGTTCTTCTTTCTTTCCATGTTGTTTCACATGATTCACTGTGTTGATCTAACTGTTTGTGTATGCCTTCTTGTTTGCAAACAGAGAATTCCTAGAGCAACGAGGGACTCGTTCAACAATCCGTGCGACCGTGGCCAACTTTCTCTTACCATGTGCAACCTTGGTGTGAATGAACCTGCTCAATATACCATAAGCACAAAGGATGGTCGCATGATGATTGATGCTAAAGGATGGTCAAGGTTCAAATCCAAATCAAATCTTGTGGTAGGGGACAATGTCAAAATCAAACTTTCTCAGTAAGGAGAGCTGGTCCAAATCAACTTTGAAATTCTTCAGTAGCAGCACGCAACTACCAAACTGATATATCCTATGAGAGATTTTGATGTAATAATATGGCATGGTTAAACAAGTGTCCTGTGTGTATAAGTAGTACTATAGTATTATTTATCACGTTGGATATCGTTGATAGAATTGCAACTCTGATTGCTGGTTAGGAACTGTCATTCAATTTCATTCTAACAATTGCCGTGCTTTATTCAATTTTCTGTATTAGCCTTGCAACAACATCTAAAACCTGTGTTGTACCGATTGCTTGCAATATGAAATGCGCTGAGCTAGAACACATGGGGCCACTAAACATGCAGGCCCATCGGCCTGTGGTCCAAAGTCCAGAACTGTGAGCCTGACTGAGTATTATATTCTCAGCTGAACCCCCATATTATGTTATATATATTCCCCTTGATTTTTCTTATGTATAAAGTTGTGATAAAAAAGATTTTTATATTTCTTTACAGAGGGAGTATCTCCCTATCAAAAATTTATTTATGTGTAACTAGTTATTCCTGCCTTTCTATTTCCTTTCGCTGATATGTGGGGCATTCGGCAACGGGGTCCACGTGCCATGCACCAAATTAGAGTGCACAACTGCACGATAGACTCACCCCGGTCGTAGCGCCGCAGTAATTCCCAATGAGCCGTCAAACCACAAAAAACCCCACCTTTCCAGCTTTAGCAGTAAGCTGGACGAATGAAGCAACAATATTTCACTGGGCCTAAATCCCCTTATCCCTCGTCTTCTTGTTCAGAGAAAACCCCCTCTCTCATTGGGCCTGAATCCCCTTCTCCCTCGTCTGCTTGTTCAGAGAAACCCCGTCTCAGCGATTGCATAGGGTTTTCTCATGGAGAACCAGGTACGAATTCTTCATCCATCCCCGAAAAATCCAAGTCCCTTGGTCGCGGGTAATCCTAGGATTGCAGCCGCCGTTGTTGATGCATTTTTCTTCCTACTGAATCTAGTATGTTTCATTTGCAGTGCCCAAAGTGCGAGGACCCTACAGGTTTCTGCACCCTCGGCGAGACGCCACACTTGTTCCTTCTCATCCTAACACAGGATTTTAAAACATGCACATTATGTTCCTAGAATCCTCTTTTCTATCCGGGAGGGTGGGGTTTTTCGAACATGCCGTCGACTAATTTGGAAATTCGGATTGTTATATTTGGATAAAAGGTACTAGTACCATGGTCAACACTGACGTGAAAGAGAAATTATTTCTAGATTTGGATAGCGAATACATTGTGTTGTCATGTTATTTTTCCTGCAGTGCATTCCTTGCTTTGCCAGAACACATGTACTCAAGATGGTCGGCCTTCCCATAATTGAATACACCAGTTTTATGGTCACATTGAAGACAAGCCATGGATATAAGTTCTGAGTTGGGTTCATGAACCAAGAAGATCGCTGCTTTTTTATGGCCGGACTTGGATAAACTTTCTCAAGTGTTACGGACTGAAGTTGGCGCACGAATGTTGATGGAAATAGCAGAACCTGGTCTCATCTTCACTGTGATCTTCCACCCTGACGTCGTTCCAGTAGTTCATCCATGTTAGTTTTGTATCTGGTTCTTGCTTGTTGCCTTGATTACTTCTTAATCCACCTGTCCTGTCTAACTAATCACAATTTAACTTTAGAAGTAGCAATGATTTGTAATTCCCTTCTCTCTCAAAGATGCTACTTCTAACTAATATTTCTTATAGTCAGTGACACATGTAGGTTATTTCAAAGTTAAGCATGCTACTCGTTTGTTATTCTATAAGAACTTGACTGTTACTGATGGCACTGAAGTTGACTGGGACGACATCCACAATTTCCTACACTCTATTGATTGTCTTGAGGTCCTTGTGGGGCGTTTCAATGGTGGAAGGCCACATGGGATATGTGTGCCACTGCTGCACGTGTTGAATAGGTCAAACTGTGTTGAGAAACTTATGGTACGCGCTATTTTCTGTTCTATATTTTGTTCATAAACTCTTGCTTATACACAGTTTTACAACTGTAATCTTCTTGAAACAGAAACTGCCTAGTTCTATTGTTCCTATACAGATGCCTGACCATGGTCGGGTCAGACTTGCACTTGGTCACAACATGATGTTTATGTCGACCTACTCCATTCCCCTTGGAGGTGAAAATATACTTATTCATGGGTGGTCTCAAATAATGAAGGACCGTCCATCTTGGAGAATCGAACAGAAGGTTACGCTCATGCTTTTCCATGGCTCTAAAGCAAATATCCTATTTATTGACCACATTGCAAGATGAAGCCGCTTTCAGAAGGTTGTGGATACGCGGGGTGGCGCCTGGGCCTTCTCCTGGTGCTTTTGTGGCCTCACCCTTGGTTAACTGTAGGAAAAGTAGCACTGTTCGACGCGTGCTTTGTACGGTTAAACCTGTATAAGTACTCATACTGCTTTCAGCTATGGTTGTTAAGTGCCCCTGCTGGTTTCAGTTAAGGTTGTTAAGTACTCCTGCTACTTTTACAGTCGGTCGTGTTTCTTCAGTCTCGTCTTCTTCCAGCCGCCAAAACCAAACTAGCGCCGGTGGGGCCGGCTGCTTCCGCCTCCTACGACTGGCTGCGCCTCAGCGCATGCATCGCCGCCCCATCATCTCCTAAATCGTTAACGCCAGCGTCCGAGGCCTCACCGTCGTCCTCCACGCGCTTTGGTGCGCTCGCCGCGGTGCTTTCCTCTCGCGTTGTCAACATGGTCAACAAACAAGAGGAATCCGGAGAGGATTGTATGTGGAGAGGATGATAGTAGGGACCCATCATGTCCATTGTCGTACGCAAGCAAATTACTCATTTTTTATATTGACCATTGTCAGCATATAGAAAAAGAAAATGCTTCCTCCTAGTGGTTTCCTGACATCTGGGACCCACCATATTGTCAACATATATAGTCAATAGACAAGAGAACAGCACAAGATCGGCTGACACCTGGGACGTAGTTGCTCGAGCAGTATTGTTTTTTGTTATTGTTGAGACGGAGCAGGGTTTCAACTGGGTTGTGGCCCGTCTAGCCCAGACTTATATTTTACGTTCACCACATGACCAGCCCAACTATTTTTCCTTGCTGAAAATGAGCCCAATTTATTTTTTCTGAAGAATACCCAATCCAGGCCTACTTATTTCTACGTCCTGATGGGCTGCAACTCTTTCAAGGCGGCTGCAAATCTTAAATGTAATATGAAATGGGCTGTAAATATAAAAACAGACGACAAATTGGCAAATTTGTCACATTTTCATATTCAATTTCACTGGGCTTTAACCTAATTTAAATATATCTTCAAAGTACTTTAAATCTGGCTCGACATTTTGGTATTAAAAATAGTTTGGACCCCACCGAAATATGCAAAATTTTGTTTAAATTTTTAACCCTGGCTCTGGCCAACACAAAAAAGGACTGCAATAAATTGCATAAGAAGTTACAATGAGCTGTAAATTCTTTAAGAATTAGGGAATTGTCTGACTTGTGGGCCTATTAAGTTGATGCGTATGCCACATTTTTTACTTATTATATACGTCAACAGACGTAACCGTTGGATGTCAATCCAATGGTCGTCGTGCTTCTTCAATCTCTGATCTTCTTGCTCTAGCCGCCAAATCCAACGCCAGCGGGACCGCCTGCTCCCGTCTCCCTGGCCGGCTGTGCTGCCGCGTAGGCCTCACCGCCCCTACTACTCCCACCGCTGGCCAGGCCATCCCTCTACTCACCCACATCCCTCCATTGTTGTGGCTTCTCCGCCTCTGGGCAATTCCCTTCCTGGGTCTCGCCGTCGTCCATCGCGCTGGTGTTCTCGGCACGGCATGGTCAACGTTGTCAATAAACGACAACATCGGAAGACGGATGTACATGGAGAGGCTGACAGTTAGGACCCACATGGTCCATGGCCGCACGCAAGCAAGTACCTCCAAATGACAGCTGGGACCCGCCAGCTATATCTTGGCACGGAAGGAAGTGCCTCCTTATTAAGCAAAAAATAACGAGTGCTCCCCATGACAGCTGGGGCCCACCAGATTTGGAGGCTGACTTGTGGCCCTACTAAGTTGACGTGTACGGGGGGCTTTGTCAACTTAGTCAACAAACGATTCTATCACCAGTGACCGTTGGATCGTTAACATTCAACGGTCCTCCTGCTTCTTCAACCTCTAATTTTCTTGCTCCAGCCGTCCAAAACACCGCGTGCTCCTACCTCCCATGGCCGGTTGTGCTGTCGCGGAGGCCTCACCGCCCCCTACTACTCCCATTGTTGGCCAGGCCATCCCTCTACTTACCCACACCCCTTGTTATTCTGCGGTGACGACAACCTCACACCGCAGCCGAACCAGTCAACCCTCGTACTACCCTCTGCATGTTCCCAGGGTCCGCGTCGTTCCCTGCCTCACCGTCGTCCACCGCATGGTGCTGTCCACGTGGCGTGGTCAATGTGGTTAACGAGCGACAACCATCAAAAGAGGACTATACGCGGTGAGGCTGACAGATGGACCCACTAGCTATATCTTCGCATGCAAGGAAGTGCCTCCATATTACACGCAAAAAAAGAATCCTCCCTTGTCAGCTCGGACCCACCAGCTACATCTTCGCACGCAAGGAAGTGCCTCCTTATTCTCCCTGACAGCCGGGACCCACCGGATCGAAGCTACGTAGCATTGTCATTCTGGTCGCAAACGTGTACGTACATACTGGTCCATCGGTCTTCCTGCCATGATGAACTGTGGTCCACTAAGAAACGGTAGTTGTTCAGGAAGTACTGTCTATATCGTGTACACGTATGTACGCACATACGGGCGGGGTCTCAAACGCCTACTCGCGCATACGTACGACTAGGGCTCGTGTACATGGAGAGGCAGCAGAGGGCAGCAATGGCGTCCTGTTCATCGGCAGCCAACCGGTTGGGTCGGAACGAAGGAAACATCGTCGTGTTCACCAAGAGCCAAGTGACTGGGTCGGAACGCGTCCTATTCATCGGGAGGCAATAGACTAGGTCGGAATGGGTCGTGTTCAATGGGAGCCAACTGGCTTGGATGGAACAGCCGGAACGGGGTCTGGCGTACTACAAAATGGAGGAAACCGGCCTTGTGTTCGACCGCGTATGGTCGAAACAGGGTCCTGTTCATCGGGAAGGGTCTGGCATACTGCAAAACGGAGGAAACAGAATTGTGTTCGAGCTCTTACGGTCGAAACGAGGTGTTGTTGATCGGGAGGGGTGTGGCATACCGCAAAACGAACGAAACAAACTTCTCTTCGACCTCCTATGGTCGAAACGGGGGTCCTGTTCATCGGGAGGGGTGTGGCATATACCGCAAAATGGGACTCCAGGGCTACTGTTCATCCACCGTCTACTGCCTCGCTCCAGCCTCCACGGGCTACTGTTCATCCACCGTTAACCTCCTCCAGCCTCCACCTGCGACTGTTCATCCACGGCGTCTCCCTCCTGCCTCCACCAGCTACTGTTCATCCATGGGCTCCTATTCATCCAGCCTCCATGGGCTACTGTTCAACCACCCTTCCACGGGCTACTGTTCATCCAGCCCTCCACCGGCTACTGTTCAACCAGCCCTGCACGGGGTCCTGTTCATCCACCCCCAACCAGCTCGATCGGGGTCTTGTTCATCCAGCGGCAACAGCCTCTACCCCCACGGGGTCCTGTTCATCCAACCCCCACTGGGAACTATTCATCCAACCCCCAACAACGCTCATTGTTCATCAAGAGGCAGCAGGTCGATCGGCTTCAGTTAGCAGCAGTAGCGAAGGAATCGCTTAACCGGGTTTAGTTAACAGCCAGGGATCGATCGATAGCTCGGGTTCAGTAACCCATAGCCAGTGCAATCGCTCGGGTTTAGTAGGCGAACCCTCACTCGGGTTCAGTTAGAGCCCAATGCCTCGCACCCACCGCGTATGTGTACAAGAGAAACACGCAAACCTCCGTGCATCACTCGGCCCTGACCACCCGCCGTAATCGGGAACTCCCCGAGATTTTTCTCGCCCTCGCTTCTACCATGATTTTTTCCGTCATGGACGACCCAAAGAATGTCATGCAGGTGCATCTCCGGCCTGCCCAAGATGAAAAACCCATTTTCTGTCATGATTTTTTGTCATAGAAGTAGGAGCCCACCACATCTATGATGATACCGGGTTTTGTCATAATTATTGTCATAGAAGTGTCATAAGTATGACAGAAAAAATTCGTTTGACCCAAAATGTCACGGATGTGTCTTTTTTTGTAGTGTAGTACATGGCCTTTGGGTAGAAAATGTCCAAATACTATCATCGTTGTGTCGTAGCATTCTCTGCCCAAGTTGAATTGAGCCTTCAGAGCCATTATTTGTGAGATGACATCCAGTTGACAAAGCTCAGTGTGCTTGTGGAGAGGACGTTTTGAAGACTCCAACATTTTATTGAAGGCCTTTGCAGATTACTCCATCTCATCGTCCGAGTCCCGAGCATCATCAAAGTCTTGCACCATGTCTTCCATCCCGGTATCATGCTTGTTGGTGCGACGACGAAGCACCTCGGCTCTGACACGTTGGCAGACTCGCCATGAAATGTCCACACCGTATAATCTGGCGTAAAACCCCTCTTCTGCAGGTGTTTGCCCATTTCATCCTCTGTCCTCTTGTGCCAATTGTTTCACCCGGCACGGGGGCACCAGGTTGTCCTCTGGCCATTTGCAAATGCGGCTCTCAGAAACCCCTTGGTTTTTGTTAAGCATTCAATGGTCATGTCTTTCTAACTAGTGTGACCGGTGTACATCCATGCACGACTACTCATCTTGCCTAGCTACTCGACACATAAGAAATATATATACAAATCAACATGTATATATTCATCAGTTAATGAAGTTTGTCACTTTTATTACGTCCATGCAACCTAGACGCTAATAGGTAAAGATAGGTCCTAATCCCACCCGAGTATGTGTAGATTGGGTTCGTTTTCCCATGCTATACTCTGGATCCAACGTAAAATTTCGGCAGCACCTCCCGCTGTTCTCCTGATACACGTCTCGGCAATAAGCAGAGAGGATGTGTACCAGGAGAACAACAGGAAGGCACTGACGAAATTCTGCATCGGATCCGGAGCAGAGCATATGGGAAAACGAACCCAATCTACACATACTCGGGTTGTCCATGGATAAAGTTCGATAATTCGAAAGAATCACAGTTACAAATATGCAAATGCATGCACATTTATAGATGTAACCCTTTCGAATGGGAGACGCATAGTGGTCACGTGATACTGATGATTAAAGACACCTATAGCTAGCAAGTTTCATCGGCACGAAGACCGGAACAGAGCAAATGAAGGGGGAGGAGGAGATGTCATTTTTGCTCACCATAAACGCAGGGGCGGAGCTCATCGAACACTAGACCATCACAACAACGAAAAAACTGCACATTTAAATCAAAAGATGAGTACCATAGCAATATTGTTTTTTCTGTCAACCTAACTAAATATTTACAACAGGACGAGCGGGTTAGGGGGTTCCTCGACGTGGATGGAACCCTAAATAGCAAGTATCATCGGTGCGAGATACATGTGGCGCTCGGCGTTGAACACTAGATCCACGTCCCACAAGTGATGCCGGTGCCCGATGTCGGTGTCAAAACCGGCGGATCTCGGGTAGGGGGTCCCGAACTGTGCGTCTAGGCGGATGGTAACAGGAGATAAAGGACACGATGTTTTTACCCAGGTTCGGGCCCTCTCGGTGGAGGTAAAACCCTACTCCTGCTTGATTAATATTGATGATATGTGTAGTACAAGAGTAGATCTACCACGAGATCAAGGAGGCTAAACCCTAGAAGCTAGCCTATGGTATGATTGTTGTTCGTCCTACGGACTAAAACCCTCCGGTTTATAGACACCAGAGAGGGCTAGGGTTACACAGAGTCTGTTACAATGGTAGGAGATCTACATATCCGTATCGCCAAGCTTGCCTTCCACGCCAAGGAAAGTCCCATCCGGACATGGGATGAAGTCTTCAATCTTGTATCTTCATAGTCTTGGAGTCCAGCCGACGGTGATAGTTCGGCTATACGGACACCCCCTAGTCCAGGACTCCCTCAGTAGCCCCCGAACCAGGCTTCAATGACGACGAGTCCGGCGCACATATTGTCTTCGGCATTGCAAGGCGGGTTCTTCTCCAAATTCCATGTACTCGCCAAATGGTGTACAGCTTCTTATAAATGCTGCGCTCCTTGGCTTCCACGTCCAATAATGGCCATCTTCCACGTGTCGTACGAATGCAAAAAGCCAGGGTATTTTTACATTCTACCCCCTAGCTGCGCGAATGAGCTGCCTATAAAGTGAGGCGAGGATCTAGATCCAAATCACACCATCCTCCTTCCGCGAGTATTCATCGGAGCGCCTCTGACCAAAAATCCATTCCATCATGGACAGTCGACGCGGCTCCTCCTCTCGCGCTCCCAGCCCTCAGCCAGGAGATTAGGGGACATGCTCGGTCCCGCATAGTGAGCTAGTGACGCTCCAAGCCGAGGGATTTCTTCCCCCAGCCTTTATGGCTCCGGTTCGAGCCGGACTTGCCACCTACAAGGGCGGAAAGCAGGCGGAGAGCGTCCCCAATCCCTCCCAAGGAGAGCGGGTATGCTTCGACCCTTATCTAATAAGAGGACTCGGATTTCCCATACATCCGTTTCTCCGGGGGCTCCTGGAGTTTTATGGGCTCCAGCTTCACCGTCTTACGCCTGCCTCCATCCTGCACATCGCGGGCTTCGTGGCCCTTTGCGAGCTGTTCTTGGGCGTCGAGGCCCATTTTGCGTTGTGGAAGAGATTATTCTGCCTTGTACCCCGTTCTCATGAGGGGTCGATATATCAAGTGGGCGGAGCCGAACTATGGCGCATCGCCGGGACCGGATATCTATCCGGAACCCCGAAGAAGGCGTCCGAAGACTGGCCTTTGGAATGGTTTTATATGGAAGACACCCCGCTACCGGACCCAGTTCGGATCGGCCTCCCGGAGTTCAGCAACGCTCCTCTGAAAAAACGCCTGATTTGGCGCCCGCGGAGCCCTCAACGGGAGAATGATAGGGACGTCCAATATCTGATGGGCCGAATAAGGTTATTGGCTCATTCCGGGTTGACCATGATTGGGGTCATGGCCACATGCATTATGCGAGGGGTGCAGCCGCTCCAGTATAGGGGCCACCCCATGTGGGATTTCAACAGGGAGGATGATGCCACCCGTCATGGCCGCAAGGGGCCGGGATCGGTCGCCGATCTGGTGAAGATCCTGTCCGGCTTGTACAAAGGGGAGAAGGAGGACTTCCTCCATGCTAGTCCATTAAATGGATTTTCCATGAACAACCCTTGGAGCTGGGTAAGCGGACATTTGTCTATCCGATCCATATTCCCAAAGTTAAGTGTCTCACTTTGTGATTTCGACGCAGGAACTGCGCCGGGCCGTAGAGGATATACACAGCCTGGCTCCACAACCCGAGGATCCGGAATGATCCCTCGATCCGGCCTCTGAAGAGGATCCGGACATAAAGGTGGAGCTGATCGATGGGGTGTTCCACCAACTTAGCATCGACAATGCTTTGGTCGCCATTACGGCCGACTACCCCGGAATATCTCCGGTTTCCCAGGTAACTGTGACCGGAGTCCTGATACCATCACTCATCCATGCTTATCTCTGACCACCGTATACCAATGGTGTTCCGCAGGAGGTGCCTTCGAGGCGGGAAGCCGAACCCGCAGCGGCTGGCCAACAAGGGGCAGCTCGGCCAAGCAGGCGGAAAAGAAGTGCGGCGCGGATCGAGATGTTGCCGCGACAGTATGGCGCGCCACCATGTTTCCAGGAAAGATTCCTGGAAGGCATATTAACGGTCGTGGTTTTTTCAGGAGAAAGAGCGCTCGTTGGACTGTGTCCGGAGAGATTGCCAATCAAGCCTCCGCCAGCCAGGCTCCAACGCCAGGTCCGGAGGGGGAGGCGAACGCAAGGCGCGCGTCGGGTGCTCCTCCAACGAAGGACGCTGACAGGTTGTCCGCCACCAGATCTGAGGTGGAAAGCGCCATGAATCACAAGCGCCGCCGGATAGTTCTTCGTGATGCATGCTTCTCCTCGGAGGCGTTAAATGCCTTTAATTCGGGAGATGCGCACCTCCGTGCCGCTCAAGATGGTCTAGCCAGAGCCACGGAGCAATATGTGAAAGACATACGGGTGAGGAATTTTGACAGTTATATATGCCAGTAGGCCCCGGGACTTAAAATAGTTAGAATAATTGATTTAAGGATCATTTGTTATGTAGGATCTTACGGAGAAGAATACCCACCTGTCCCAGGAGCTTCAAGAGTGCAAGGCCCAACTTGAGGCCGCACTAGCCGCCACAGGGGGAGCCACAGAGACCCCCTCCGGTAATATATACTTTCGAAAGATAAGTAGTTTGTGAAGTGCGGTGTGTGCATGGGTCTGACAATAATATTGCAGATGGTGTCGGACTAGATCCGGATAGGCAGCAACTACTACACCAGCTAAAGGCCGGAGAGAAGGTGCTTACAAGGGTGCGGCAGGAGAAAAATAACCTCCAAGATGCTAACACCCGGCTGGGCAAGGAACTAAAAGATGTTCGGGCCCAGCTGTCTGACTCCGTGAAGGAGAATCGGCGGCTTCGTCACGGCATTTATAGTAAGTGCTTGAACGAACTTTTGAAAAGAAGAGTTCGGCGAGGAAGTCGATTAACAGGAATATGTCTGTAGGTATGCTCACATGTCGTCCTGCAGAGGAAATGCCCGGTTCAACGGGTGACCTACTTCTCGAGCTGCTGCAACTGCACGAACGAGTTCGGCAGGTGATGAGTGGCGTCGCCCAGGCCTTATGGCCGTCCATCTCCCTACCCGAAGGTCTTGGAGAGCTTGCAGAGAAGCTTCAAGGAGCACGGCGGCGCTTCCGTCTGTGGAAAATATCGTCCTGCCGTCAAGGCGCCAGGGAGGCATGGGCCATGGTGAAGACGCGGTACGCGAAGGCTGACCCAAACCACATGGCCGAGGTCGGACCTGTGGGGCCCAATGGGAAGGAGATCCCTGTGAGCTTAATGTACGGCCAAGTAGAGTTGGCCGCAAAGTATTCCCAGCGGGACTGTAAACTAGACAGCCTATTAGATGGTATTGAAGAGGAATACAATCAGTCAATTTGACTATGTAATTTAAAATGACATGTAAAATGCCTTCTAGCCAGATTGTAGATCGTTTGTCATTGTGGACCTTTTCGCTTCAACCTCGGGACCCGACAGTCCGGAGTGTGTCCGAATACCCTCGCGGCTATAAAAAACCGGGGCATGCGTGGAGACCAGGCGTAGGGGTCATTAGTGCTTTATCAGACAAGTGCCCAACTAGTTATGTTATATTACATGGTTAGTAAGAAACATCTTCCAGGGAGAATAGTTTCGTTAGGGGTTCCTTTCCCTGGGGGGCATGCCCTAAAGTGCATGTCCAGACTGCGAAAAAAGCAGGAAAGCATCTGGGGATAGATAAATAAATAGGTAAGAAATCATCTTTCAATTCACGAACCGAATATTCCCTTAAGAACGCTAGCTTTCGGCTTCACCCAGTCTGAGGTACACATCCAGCTGACCCGGTAGTAACAATTGCAGAGGTGCTCCCTTTACCTCCTAGCCGAACAATCGGGAACGTAGGGGTAAGCACAGGAGCCAGGCAACCCAGCTTGGCCAAAACTTAAGTCATATCGATGCATATAATGGTGAATAAAAGGTACATGCGGAAGTGTGACACATGTGTTGGGTATAAGGCCCGTATAAATAAGCTTCTGTTAAAGAAGCCCCCGGGTATAATGAGTGCGAGTAGCACGTCAAGTGTGTGCGGACAATGCGCAGGCGAGCCACCGAAGGCCCGTGAGAAAAAAGGGGGGGAGAAAAATAAAAGACAGTTAAAGTATAAAATATAGACGGGGGAAGGAGATGAACTCAGAGTCCGGCGCTAGGCGTAGAATCTTCGGAGACGGGCTGCGTTCCATGGATTTGGCTCGAGTCGGTTATCCGATGCGTTTTGCAGACGGTACGCTCCGCCAGTCAGGACTGTTGGGGAACGTTGCAGAAAATTAAAATTTTTCCTACGGTTTCACCAAGATCCATCTATGAGTTCATCTAAGCAACGAGTCAAGGGGTGAGTTTGCATCTACATACCACTTGTAGATCACGAGCGGAAGCTTGCCAAGGGGATGGTGATGATGGAGTCGTACTCGAACGTGATTCGGATCACCGATGTCCAAGTGCAGAAAGGACAGCACCTCCGCGTTCAACACACGTACGGGACGGGGACGTCTCCTCCTTCTTGATCCAGCAAGGGGGAAGGAGAGGTTGAGGAAGGCAGCTCCAAGGGCAGCACGACGGCGTGGTGCAGTTGGTGCAGCAGTATTCCGACAGGGCTTCGCCAAGCACGTACGGAGGAGGAGAGGTGTTGGGGAGGGGAGGGGCTGCGCCTTGGCTTGTGGTGTGTTGCAGCCCTCCCCTCACCCCTCTATATATAGGGGAAGGGGCAAAGGGGGCCGGCCCTCTAGGGAAAACCCTAGGGGGGGCGGCGGCCAAGGGGTGGGGGGCTTGCCCCCCAAGCAAGGGGGGTGCGCCCCCTTTAGGGTTTCCCCCCCACCCTAGGTGCATGGGCCCAAAGGGGGGGGCGCCAAGCCCACTAGGGGCTGGCTGCTATCCCCACACAGCCCAAGTGGCCCCCCGGGAGAGGTGGCCCCTCCCGGTGGACCCCCGGAACCCTTCCGGTGGTCCCGGTACAATACCGGTATAACCCCAAAACTTTCCGGTGCCTGTTTAACAACTTCCCATATATAAAACTTTACCTCCGGACCATTCCGGAACTCCTCGTGACGTCCGGGATCTCATCCGGGACTCCAAACAACATTCGGTAGTCACATACTAGTCTTCCTAACAACCCTAGCGCCACCGAACCTTAAGTGTGTAGACCCTATGGGTTCGGGAGACATGCAGACATGACCGAGACTCTCCGGTCAATAACCAACAGCAGGGTCTGGATACCCATGTTGGCTCCCACATGCTCCTCGATGATTTCATCGGTTGAACCATGATGTCGAGGATTCGATCAAACCCTGTATACAATTCCCTTTGTCAATCGGTACGCCCGAGACCCGATCGTCGGTATCCCAATACCTTGTTCAGTCTCGTTACCGGCAAGTCACTTTACTCGTACCGTAATGCATGATCCCGTGGCCAACACCTTGGTCACCTTGAGCTCATTATGATGATGCATTACCGAGTGGGCCCAGAGATACCTCTCCGTCATACGGAGTGACAAATCCCAGTCTCGATCCGCATAAAACAATAGATACTTTCGGAGATACCTGTAGTGCACCTTTATAGTCACCCAGTTACATTGTGATGTTTGATACACCCAAAGCACTCCTACGGTATCCAGGAGTTACACGCTCTCATGGTCAAAGGAAGAGATACTTGACATTGGCAAAGCTCTACCAAACGAACTACACGATCTTTGTGCTATGCTTAGGATTGGGTCTTGTCCATCACATCATTCTCCTAATGATGTGATCCCGTTATCAATGACATCCAATGTCCATAGCCAGGAAACCATGACTATCTGTTGATCACAACGAGCTAGTCAACTAGAGGCTCACTAGGGACATATTGTGGTCTTTGTATTCACACGTGTATTATGATTTCCGGATAATACAGTTATAGCATGAATAAAAGACAATTATCATGAACAATGAAATATAATAATACTTTTATTATTGCCTCTAGGGCATATTTCCAATAGTCTCCCACTTGCACTAGAGTCACCAATCTAGTTACATTGTGATGAATCGAACACCCATAGAGTTCTGGTGTTGATCATGTTTTGCTCGCGAGAGAGGTTTAGTCAACGGATCTGCGACATTCAGATCCGTATGTACTTTGCAAATTTCTATGTCTCCATCTTGAACGTTTTCACGGATGGAGTTGAAACGACGCTTGATGTGCCTGGTCTTCTTGTGAAACCTGGGCTCCTTGGCAAGGGCAATAGCTCCAGTGTTGTCACAGAAGAGTTTGATTGGCCCCGACGCATTGGGTATGACTCCTAGGTTGGTGATGAACTCCTTCACCCAAATAGCTTCATGCGCTGCCTCCGAGGCTGCCATGTACTCCGCTTCACATGTAGATCCCGCCACGACGCTCTGCTTGCAGCTGCACCAGCTTACTGCTCCACCATTCAACATATACACATATCCGGTTTGTGACTTAGAGTCATCCAGATCTGTGTCGAAGCTAGCATCGACGTAACCCTTTACGGCGAGCTCTTCGTCACCTCCATAAACGAGAAACATGTCCTTTGTCCTTTTCAGGTACTTCAGGATATTCTTGACCGCTGTCCAGTGTTCCTTGCCGGGATTACTCTGGTATCTTGCTACCAAACTTACGGCAAGGTTTACATCAGGTCTGGTACACAGCATGGCATACATAATAGATCCTATGGCTGAAGCATAGGGGATGACACTCATCTCTTCTTTATCTTTTGCCGTGGTCGGTGACTGAGCTGAGCTCAATCTCACACCTTGTAACATAGGCAAGAACCCTTTCTTGGACTCATCCATTTTGAACTTTTTCAAAATCTTATCAAGGTATGTGCTTTGTGAAAGACCTATGAGGCATCTCGATCTATCTCTATAGATCTTGATGCCTAATATATAAGCAGCTTCTCCAAGGTCCTTCATTGAAAAACATTTGTTCAAGTAGGCCTTAATGTTGTCCAAAAATTCTATATTATTTCCCATCAAGAGTATGTCATCCACACATAATATGAGAAATGCTACAGAGCTCCCACTCACTTTCTTGTAAACGCAGGCTTCTCCATAAGTCTGCATAAACCCAAACGCTTTGATCATCTCATCAAAGCGAATATTCCAACTCCGAGATGCTTGCACCAGCCCATAAATGGATCGCTGGAGCTTGCATACTTTGTTAGCGTTCTTAGGATCGACAAAACCTTCCGGCTGCATCATATACAGTTCTTCCTTAAGATGCCCGTTAAGGAATGCCGTTTTGACGTCCATCTGCCATATCTCATAATCATAGTATGCGGCAATTGCTAACATGATTTGGACGGACTTAAGCTTCGCTACGGGAGAGAATGTCTCGTCGTAGTCAATCCCTTGAACTTGTCGATAACCCTTAGCGACAAGTCGAGCTTTATAGATGGTGATATTACCATCCGCGTCCGTCTTCTTCTTAAAGATCCATTTGTTTTCTATGGCTCGCCGATCATCGGGCAAGTCAGTCAAAGTCCATACTTTGTTTTCATACATGGATTCTATCTCGGATTTCATGGCTTCTAGCCATTTGTTGGAATCTAGGCCCGCCATTGCTTCTTCATAGTTCGAAGGTTCACCGTTGTCTAACAACATGATTTCCAGGACGGGGTTGCCGTACCACTCTGGTGCGGAACGTGTCCTTGTGGACCTACGAAGTTCAGTAGCAACTTGATATGAAGTACCTTGATCATCATCATTGTTTTCCTCTTCGATTGGTGTGGGCATCACAGGAACATTTTCCTGAGCTGTACCACTTTCCAGTTCGAGAGGTAGTACTTCGTCGAGTTCTACTTTCCTCCCACTTACTTCTTTCGAGAGAAACTCTTTTTCCAGAAAGCATCCGTTCTTGGCAACAAAGATTTTGCCCTCGGATCTTAAGTAGAAGGTATACCCAACAGTTTCCTTAGGGTATCCTATGAAGACGCATTTTTCCGACTTGGGTTCGAGCTTTTCAGGTTGAAGTTTCTTGACATAAGCATCGCATCCCCAAACTTTTAGAAACGACAGCTTAGGTTTCTTCCCAAACCATAATTCATATGGTGTCGTCTCAACGGATTTAGACGGTGCCCTATTTAAAGTGAATGTAGCTGTCTCTAGAGCGTATCCCCAAAATGATAGCGGTAAATCGGTAAGAGACATCATAGACCACACCATATCCAATAGAGTGCGATTACGACGTTCGGACACACCGTTTCACTGAGGTGTTCCAGGCGGCGTGAGTTGTGAAACGATTCCACATTTCCTTAAATGTGTGCCAAATTCGTGACTTAAATATTCTCCTCCACGATCTGATCGTAGGAACTTTATCTTTCGGTCACGTTGATTCTCCACCTCATTCTGAAATTCCTTGAACTTTTCAAAGGTCTCAGACTTGTGTTTCATTAAGTAGACATACCCATATCTACTTAAGTCATCAGTGAGAGTGAGAACATAACGATATCCTCCGCGAGCCTCAACGCTCATTGGACCGCACACATCGGTATGTATGATCTCCAACAAGTTGGTTGCTCGCTCCATTGTTCTGGAGAACGGAGTCTTGGTCATTTTGCCCATGAGGCATGGTTCGCACGTGTCAAACGATTCATAATCAAGAGACTCTAAAAGTCCATCAGCATGGAGCTTCTTCATGCGCTTGACACCAATGTGACCAAGGCGGCAGTGCCACAAGTATGTGGGACTATCGTTATCAACTTTACATCTTTTGGCATCTACACTATGAACATGTGTAATATTACGCTCAAGATTCATTAAGAATAAACCATTGACCATCGGAGCATGACCATAAAACATATCTCTCATATAAATCGAACAACCATTATTCTCGGACTTAAATGAGTAGCCATCTCGTATTAAACGAGATCCAGATACAATGTTCATGCTCAAACTTGGCACTAAATAACAATTATTAAGGTTCAAAACTAATCCCGTAGGTAAATGTAGAGGCAACGTGCCGACGGCGATCACATCGACTCTGGAACCATTCCCGACGCGCATCGTCACCTCGTCCTTCGCCAGTCTCCGTTTATTCCGCAGCTCCTGCTGTGAGTTACAAATATGAGCAACAGCACCGGTATCAAATACCCCGGAGTTACTAAAAGTACTGGTAAGGTACACATCAATTACATGTATATCAAATATACCTTTGGTGTTGCCGGCCTTCTTATCCGCTAAGTATTTGGGGCAGTTCCGCTTCCAGTGACCCTTCCCCTTGCAATAAAAGCACTCAGTCTCAGGCTTGGGTCCATCCTTTGACTTCTTCCCGGCAACTGGCTTACCGGGCGCGGCAACCTCTTTGCCGTCCTTCTTGAAGTTCTTTTTACCCTTGCCCTTCTTGAACTTAGTGGTCTTATTGACCATCAACACTTGATGTTCTTTCTTGATTTCAGCCTCTGCTGACTTCAGCATCGAGAACACTTCAGGAATGGTCTTTTCCATCCCCTGCATGTTGTAGTTCATCACAAAGCTCTTGTAGCTAGGTGGGAGCGACTGGAGGATTCTGTCAATGACCGCCTCATCAGGGAGGTTAATATTCAGCTGGGTCATACGGTTGTGCAACCCAGACATCTGGAGTATGTGCTCACTGACAGAACTGTTTTCCTCCATCTTACAACTGTAGAACTTGTCGGAGACATCATATCTCTCGACCCGGGCATGAGCTTGGAAAACTAGTTTCAGCTCTTCGAACATCTCATATGCTCCGTGATGCTCAAAACGCTTTTGGAGCCCCGGTTCTAAGCTGTAAAGCATGCCGCACTGAACGAGGGAGTAATCATCAGCGCGAGTTTGCCAAGCATTCATAATGTCTTGGTTCTCTGGGATGGGAGCGTCACCTAGCGGTCCTTCTAGGACATATTGTTTCCTGGCAGCTATGAGGATGATCCTCAGGTTCCGGACCCAGTCCGTATAGTTGCTGCCATCATCTTTCAGCTTGGTTTTCTCTATGAACGCGTTGAAGTTCATGTTGACATGAGCGTTGGCCATTTGATCTACAAGACATATTTGCAAAGGCTTTAGACTAAGTTCATGATAATTAAGTTCTAATCAAATTATGAACTCCCACTTAGATTAGACATCCCTCTAGTCATCTAAGTGTTACACGATCCGAGTCGACTAGGCCGTGTCCGATCATCACGTGAGACGGACTAGTCATCGTGGTGAACATTCTCATGTTGATCGTATCTTCCATACGACTCGTGTTCGACCTTTCGGTCTCCGTGTTCCAGGCCATGTCTGCACATGCTAGGCTCGTTAAGTTAACCCTAAGTGTTTTCGCTGTGTAAAACTGTCTTACACCCGTTGTATGTGAACGTAAGAATCCATCACACCCGATCATCACGTGGTGCTTAGAAGCGACGAACTGTAGCAACGGTGCACAGTTAGGGGAGAACACTTCTTGAAATTGTTGTAAGGGATCATCTTATTTACTACCGTCGTCCTAAGTAAACAAGATGCATAAAACATAATAAACATCACATGCAATAAAAGACAGTTAAAGTATAAAATATAGACGGGGGAAGGAGATGAACTCAGAGTCCGGCGCTAGGCATAGAATCTTCGGAGACGGGCTGCGTTCCATGGATTTGGCTCGAGTCGGTTATCCGATGCGTTTTGCAGACGGTACGCTCCGCCAGTCAGGACTGTTGGGGAACGTTGCAGAAAATTAAAATTTTTCCTACGGTTTCACCAAGATCCATCTATGAGTTCATCTAAGCAACGAGTCAAGGGGTGAGTTTGCATCTACATACCACTTGTAGATCACGAGCGGAAGCTTGCCAAGGGGATGGTGATGATGGAGTCGTACTCGAACGTGATTCGGATCACCGATGTCCAAGTGCAGAAAGGACAGCACCTCCGCGTTCAACACACGTACGGGACGGGGACGTCTCCTCCTTCTTGATCCAGCAAGGGGGAAGGAGAGGTTGAGGAAGGCAGCTCCAAGGGCAGCACGACGGCGTGGTGCAGTTGGTGCAGCAGTATTCCGACAGGGCTTCGCCAAGCACGTACGGAGGAGGAGAGGTGTTGGGGAGGGGAGGGGCTGCGCCTTGGCTTGTGGTGTGTTGCAGCCCTCCCCTCACCCCTCTATATATAGGGGAAGGGGCAAAGGGGGCCGGCCCTCTAGGGAAAACCCTAGGGGGGGCGGCGGCCAAGGGGTGGGGGGCTTGCCCCCCAAGCAAGGGGGGTGCGCCCCCTTTAGGGTTTCCCCCCCACCCTAGGCGCATGGGCCCAAAGGGGGGGGCGCCAAGCCCACTAGGGGCTGGCTGCTATCCCCACACAGCCCAAGTGCCCCCCCGGGAGAGGTGGCCCCTCCCAGTGGACCCCCGGAACCCTTCCGGTGGTCCCGGTACAATACCGGTATAACCCCAAAACTTTCCGGTGCCTGTTTAACAACTTCCCATATATAAAACTTTACCTCCGGACCATTCCGGAACTCCTCGTGACGTCCGGGATCTCATCCGGGACTCCGAACAACATTCGGTAGTCACATACTAGTCTTCCTAACAACCCTAGCGTCACCGAACCTTAAGTGTGTAGACCCTACGGGTTCGGGAGACATGCAGACATGACCGAGACTCTCCGGTCAATAACCAACAGCGGGGTCTGGATACCCATGTTGGCTCCCACATGCTCCTCGATGATTTCATCGGTTGAACCACGATGTCGAGGATTCGATCAAACCCTGTATACAATTCCCTTTGTCAATCGGTACGTTACTTGCCCGAGACCCGATCGTCGGTATCCCAATACCTTGTTCAGTCTCGTTACCGGCAAGTCACTTTACTCGTACCGTAATGCATGATCCCGTGGCCAACACCTTGGTCACCTTGAGCTCATTATGATGATGCATTACCGAGTGGGCCCAGAGATACCTCTCCGTCATACGGAGTGACAAATCCCAGTCTCGATCCGCATAAAACAATAGATACTTTCGGAGATACCTGTAGTGCACCTTTATAGTCACCCAGTTACGTTGTGACGTTTGATACACCCAAAGCACTCCTACTGTATCCAGGAGTTACACGCTCTCATGGTCAAAGGAAGAGATACTTGACATTGGCAAAGCTCTAGCAAACGAACTACACGATCTTTGTGCTATGCTTAGGATTGGGTCTTGTCCATCACATCATTCTCCTAATGATGTGATCCCGTTATCAATGACATCCAATGTCCATAGCCAGGAAACCATGACTATCTATTGATCACAACGAGCTAGTCAACTAGAGGCTCACTAGGGACATATTGTGGTCTTTGTATTCACACGTGTATTATGATTTCCGGATAATACAGTAATAGCATGAATAAAAGACAATTATCATGAACAATGAAATATAATAATACTTTTATTATTGCCTCTAGGGCATATTTCCAACAAGGACTTGGTCGATGATGAAGGGACCTTCCCATTTGGGCTTGAGTTTGTCCTTTTTCTTGTCCGGCAGGCGTAGAACTAGTTAGCCAACATTGTAAGTTTTGGCCCGTACTTCTCTGCTTTGATATCTTCGGGCCTGCTGTTGATAGAATGTGGAATGAGCTTTTGCCACGTCATGCTCCTCCTCTAAGGCGTCCAAACTGTCCTGCCAATCTAGCTCGGCTTCTCTTTCTTCGTACATGCGCACGCGAGGTGAGTCATGAATTATGTCGCAGGGCAAAACTGCCTCTGCGCCGTATACCATAAAAAATGGTGTGAATCCGGTAGTGCAATTCGGCGTGGTCTGCAGCCCCCAGAGTACGGAGTCGAGCTCCTCTACCCAGTGCGTGTTAGATTCCTTAAGGGACCGCACTAGTCTGGGTTTGATGCCGCTCATGATTAGACCATTTGCTCGTTCGACTTGACCGTTAGTTTGAGGGTGATAGACTGAAGCGTAGTCGAGCTTGATGCCCATGTTTTTGCACCAGAGTTTAACCTCGTCGGCCGTGAAGTTCATGCCGTTATCAGTGATGATGCTGTGGGGGGCGCCGTAACGGTGTACTACCCCTGATATGAAGTCTATCACGGGTCCGGATTCGGCCGTCTTAACTGGCTTGGCCTCTATCCATTTGGTGAATTTATCCACCATGACCAATAGGTATTTTTGCTTGTGGGTTCCTCCTTTAAGGGGTCCAAACATGTCAAGCCCCTAGACCGCGAACGGTCAGGTGATGGGTATAGTTTTCAGGGCGGTGGGTGGCATGTGGCTTTGATTAGCAAAGAGCTGGCAACCGACGCATCGTTGGACTAAATCCTGAGCATCTGCCCGGGCCGTTGGCCAATAAAATCCTGTACGGAAGGCCTTGCTTACAAGGGTCCGGGCTGCGGCGTGGTGCCCATCGAGTCCGGCATGGATTTCAGCCAGAAGATTTCGCCCTTCCTCTTCGGAGATACACCTTTGAAGGACTCGGGTTGTGCTTTTCTTATAGAGCTCTCCCTCATGGACCTTATAGGCTTTAGATCGCCGTACTATGCAGCGGGCCTCGTTTTGGTCCTTGGGAAGTTCCTGCCTAGTTAAGTAAGGTAGGAATGGCTCGGTCCACGGGGCAATGACTGCCATTATTTCGTGGGCTGAAAGTGTTATTTCATTGGTAGAACCACCGATTGTGTCAGAATGTGCGGTGTCGGGCGGTGCGATTGGGTCCGGATTGTTGTTTCCGAACTCCCCTTCCCATAGTATGGATGGCTTGAAAAGCCGTTCCAGGAAGATGTTGGGAGGGACGGCATCGCGCTTTGCGCCGATGCGTGCCAATACGTCCGCCGCTTGATTATTATCCCGGGCTATATGGTGAAATTCGAGCCCTTTAAACAGAGCTGACATTTTCAGAACGGCGTTACGGTAAGCTGCCATTTTCGGATCCTTGGCGTCGAAGTCTCCATTTATTTGGGATATCGCGAGGTTCGAATCCCCTTGCACCTCTAGGCGTTTAATGCCCATGGAGACCGCCATCCGGAGGCCATGTAGAAGGGCCTCGTATTCGGCTGCGTTGTTGGAGTCCGTGTACATTATCTGGAGTACGTATTGGACTGTGTCTCTGGTTGGGGACGTCAGGACGACGCCAGCCCCCAGGCCAGCCAATATTTTGGAGCCATCGAAGTGCATGATCCAATTAGAATATGTGCCATACTCTTTAGGGAGTTCTGCTTCAGTCCATTCGGCGATGAAGTCGGCCAAAACTTGCGACTTGATAGCTCGCCGTGGTTTATAGGTTATGTCGAATGGTAGGAGCTCGATGGCCCATTTTGCAATCCTGCCAGCCACGTCGCGGTTGTTTATAATGTCATTAAGAGGTACTTCGGAGGCTACTGTTATCGAACACTCTTGAAAGTAGTGTCACAGCTTCCGGGATGCCATGAACACTGCGTACGCTATCTTTTGATAATGTGGATACCGAGACTTGCATGGAGTTAGGACGGTGGATATGTAGTACACTGGTTTTTGAAGAGGGAACTTGTGTCCGTCCGTTTCTCGTTCGACGACGAGCACCGCGCTTACAACTTGATGTGTTGCCGCGATATATAATAACATTGGTTCGCCCAAGTTGGGCGCGGCCAGGACCGGATTTGTTGCCAATATGGCCTTTATTTCTTCGAGTCCGGCCGTGGCGGCATCCGTCCACTCGAAGTGTTCGGTGCGCCGGAGGAGGCGATAAAGGGGTAATGCCTTTTCTCCTAAGCGGGAGATGAAGTGGCTTAGAGCCGCCACGCATCCAGTCAATTTTTGTATTTGCTTGAGGTCTTTTGGGATATCCAATTGTGACAGAGCTCGGATCTTGGCTGGGTTTGCTTCAATTCCTCTACCGGATATAATGAAGCCCAAGAGCTTTCCGGCTGGTACGCCGAAAACGCATTTTTCTGGGTTCAGCTTAATGTCATATGCTCGGAGATTGTCGAATGTGAGCCTCAAGTCGTCTACTAGAGTTTTGACGTGTTTGGATTTGACGACCACATCGTCTACGTATGCCTCCACTGTTTTGCCGATCTGGTTTGCCAGACATGTCTGAATCATGCGCTGATATGTTGCGCCGGTGTTTTTTAGCCCGAAGGGCATTGTGTTGAAGCAGAATGGTCCGTATGGAGTAATGAATGCCGTTGCGGCTTGGTCTGGCTCCGCCATCTTGATTTGATGGTAGCCGGAGTATGCGTCGAGGAAGCACAATGAATCGTGCCCTGCGGTAGCGTCGATAATTTGATCGACGCGGGGAAGAGGGAAGGGATCCTTTGGGCAAGCCCTGTTAAGGTCCTTGAAATCGACACACAGGCGCCAGGATTTGTCCTTCTTTGGTACCATTACCAGGTTTGCTAGCCAGTCCGGATGTTTTATATCTCTGATGAATCCGGCTTCTAATAGTTTGGCTAGCTCCTCTCCCATTGCCTGTCTTTTGAGTTCGAAAAATCACCGAAGAGCCTGTTTGACTGGCTTGAATCCTTTTAGGATATTTACGCTGTGCTCTGCCAGCCGGCGTGGGATTCCTGGCATGTCTAAAGGGTGCCAGGCAAAAATATCCCAATTTTCCCGTAGGAATTCTCGTAGTGCGGCGTCTACATCAGGGTTTAATTGTGCCCCAATGGAGGCCGTCTTTGTAGGGTCCGTTGGATGGACTTGGAATTTGACTATTTTGTCCGCTAGCTTAAAAGAGGTGGACTTGGATCTTTTGTCCAGTATCACGTCGTCCCTGTTCACCGTGGAGCGCAGCGCTGTGAGTTCTTCGGCCGCTAGGGCTGCGGATAGCGCCTCTAGGGCTAGTGCGGCTGTCTTATTTTCGGCGCGGAGCGCTACGTCTGGATCATTGGCAAGGGTGATGATTCCGTTGGGCCCGGGCATTTTGAGCTTCATGTACCCGTAATGGGGTATAGCTTGAAAAATTGTGAATGTCTCTCGTCCTAATAAAGCGTGATATCCGCTGCTGAACGGGGCCACATGGAACGTGATCTCCTCGGACCTGTAGTTGTCCCGCGAGCCGAACACCACATCCAGTGTGATTTTTCCTGTGCAACATGCTTCCCGACTATGGACGCCAGGTCGGCGAAGCGTGTAATTTCACGATGACTTATGGCGTTCATGATTCCCTTGTTCGTGCAATTATTGCAGAAAATTGAGATTGTGCTTTCCTCACGGCAGTCCTTTATCCTGTCCATAACCAGGAGGAATCTGGCCCGGTAATGATGTACTGTTTCAGCGGGCTCTTGCCGGATTCGGGATAGATCGCTTGTGTTTGGGTGGGCGGGTGGAATTAAATTCAGAACCCCGTCCAATCTAAGACTCACAGGCCGAAAAGTTTCCGAACTTGGAAGCTTGGGTTGTTGGATGTTGTCCAACGAATCCGGCCCGCTGCCTGACTTTAGGTTCAGGGCTTGATCGACGTCCGTCCCTCCATGGGAATCCGGCATGGAGGGGTCGGGAATTCGGACATAGCTTGTCCTTAATGTAGAAGAAGAGTCACCGTGCTGTTCCTCCACCACAGCAACGTGGTGGGTAGCCTGGGGATAGTTGATCTCTCTCAGATCGGTTTTAGGCCCAATCTGATCGTAGTCTGTAGCGACTCCCAGGGCGGCGATGCGATCCAAGAGCTCGTTTAAGGAGGAGAGCTCCATCGGATCTAGCTGCTCGGTGAGTTCCGAGTTGATGTGAAGATCGCTTTTGATGACCCGAGAGGTCATCGTCGGCGCGGCGACCGAACAGGCGGTCATAAGAAAACCGCCTAGCCGGATGGTTTGGCCGATGGCCAAAGCTCCTTTGGCAACGGTGCCGTCTTTAAAGACGGGGCGAGGCATCCTTCCTGATTGCGACGGCACAGAGGAACTCTCAATGAAAGCACCAATGTCGGTGTCAAAACCGGCGGATCTCGGGTAGGGGGTCCCGAACTGTGCGTCTAGGCGGATGGTAACAGGAGATAAAGGACACGATGTTTTTACCCAGGTTCGGGCCCTCTCGGTGGAGGTAAAACCCTACTCCTGCTTGATTAATATTGATGATATGGGTATGATTGTTTAAGGAGGCTAAACCCTAGAAGCTAGCCTATGGTATGATTGTTGTTCGTCCTACAGACTAAAACCCTCCGGTTTATATAGACACCGGAGAGGGCTAGGGTTACACAGAGTCGGTTACAATGGTAGGAGATCTACATATCCGTATCGCCAAGCTTGCCTTCCACGCCAAGGAAAGTCCCATCCGGACACGGGACGAAGTCTTCAATCTTGTATCTTCATAGTCTTGGAGTCCGGCCGGCGGTGATAGTTCGGCTATCCGGACACCCCCTAGTCCAGGACTCCCTCACCCGACGTCCCACAACAATAGTTCTGGTGGCCGATGATAGTCGAACACCTTAGCGAATTTGTCTGGCGGCCTTTTGCGATGAGGATTAAAGCCAAGTTTGAAAGTTCATACAACCAAACCGACTTGAGTTAGTTTGGGTGTTTCAAGTTTCAACACTTGGCTTTTAATCGTCATCACAGAGGCTGCAAGACAAATTCGTGTTCGGCCGCCATCGACACAGAGAATGGTTGTTGCGGGACGCTGGACGCCGGCGTCACTTGTGGGACGTGGATGTAGTGTTTGACACAGACGGCCACATGTATCTCGCACCGACGATACTTGCTATTTAGGGTTCCATCGACGCCGAGGAACCCCCTAACCTGCTCGTCCCCGGGCACCCTCTGGTATGGCGATGTAGGTCAATTGGTCAGCACTCAGACCAGGGGATTCTCGGCCTGGATGATGGCGTCGGGACCAGCAAGACCCACTGGCTCCACCATCTATCCCCTAGGCGACCGGCGATCCTCAACCCTCTGCCCCGACCCTCGACCCCTCGGCGACCGACGATCCCCGACCCCTCGGCCACCAGTGATCCTCGACCCGGTTATGTCGGTGACGCACCTCGATCCTCGACCCTTTTTCGTCGGTAATGCACCCCTAATCTTCTTCTTCCTCTTCCTCCTCCTCTTCTTCTTCCTCTTCTTCTTCCTCTTCTTCTTCTTCTTATTTTTTTCATCTTTCTTCTTTCTTCTTAACCTAAACTAAACCTAAACTAAACTAAATCTAAACCTAAAAAACAGAAACAAAACCTAAACTAAACCAAGCCTAAATTAAACTAAACCTAATTAAACTAAATCTAAAAAAACAAAAAGAAGAAGAAGAGGGATGTCTCACCTTCAAGCGCGGCAGGGGGTGCTTAGGATGGAGGAGGGGGCACCGGAGCGGCGGGGCGGCCGCGAGGGTGGAGGAGTGGGGCGTCGGGGCAGGGCGGACATGGGGTAGAGGAGAGGGGCGCCGGGGCAGCGCGCTGGGGCGGCTCGAGCACGGGGGCGGCGGCGTATGTGTGATGAGGGAAGGTAGAGAGAGGGAGGAGAGAGAGGGGTGGGGCTGGCCGCTTTTTAGTTTAGGTCACAGCTTCTACTAGCAGACGACAAAGAGCCTAGCTAACGGACTTTGCCGTCTGCTAGCAGACGGCAAAGAAAGTGCCCATTAGGTGGCCCTCGCTAGTGGGCCACCGTCCCTCTTTGCCGTCAGCTAGCTGACGGCAAAGCTTCTATGTCATCCGCTAGCAGACATCAAATAGGTTGCTGACAGCAAACATTATCTTTGCCATCAGCTCCTTCTTTGCCGTCAGTTTTCTTTAACCTTCTTTGCCATCAACTAGCAGACGACAAAGATCATGATTCTAGTAGTGGAAGTTCGACTACATCAACCGCGTTGTGAAATGCTTCCGCTTATGATCTACGAGGGTACGTAGACACACTCCCCCCCTCATTGCTACGCATTTCCATGGATAGATCATTGCGTGTGCGTATTTTTTTTTGTTTTCCATGCAACGATTCCCAACAACACCAAGTCCTCAAAAGCCCATGTGGCTAGGGAAGGAAAAAAGGGAAGGAGTCCTAGTAGGAATATGATTGGACTTGGAGTTCAAGTCCTCTCCCCCTTAGCTGCGCCCTAGGGCTTGGAGGGGTTGTTTCCCACGCCCCTCCACCTATATATAGAGGGGAGGGGGCGCCCCAAGAGGATAAACCAAGCCCTTGGCACCCCTTTATCTCTCGTTCCTTCATAGTTCCACCGCCTTGTCCCGGTGACGCTTAGCAAAGCGTCGTCAGTGCTCCACCACCACTATCACCACCACGCCGTCGTGTTGGTTGTGATCCCATCTACTTCTCCTCCCCCGCTTGCTGGATCAATAAGGAGGAGACGTCCTTGAGCCGCACGTGTGCTAAACTCGGAGGTGCCGTTCATTCGGCACTAGATCGGTTGGATCGTGATCGGATCGCGAAGAGTACGACTACATCAACCGCGTTGATAAACGCTTCCACTTAGCGATCTACAAGGGTATGTAGATGTTCTCTCCATCTCGTAGATATGCATCTCCATGGATAGATCTTGCGTGTGCGTAGATTTTTTTTGTTTTCCATGCAACATTCCCCAACAGTCTGCGGTGTTATGGAGGAGCCCGACGACTCGCCTTGTGGAGGGTGAACGGCTGACGAGCATGTGCTCGCCGCATATATGGCGGTGGCAGAAAGAATGGCTGGCGCGGGTCAGCACAACCCTAGCATGAGGAGGGTGTGCGTCATCGCTGCCTGCGTGACCTTGACGATGATGACCTCGTTGTCCTCGACGACGACCTTGTGCTGCACGGCGGCGACCTTGAGGGCGAACTCGGCAACGGCGTTCCTCTTCTCCTGAACGGACCTCCGAGCCCTCATCTTAGCCGATTCTCGGTCGAGTCGCTCAAGCTCCATCGGCGTGAGCTCCGACCTTGGCTTCTACTTCGTCGTCGTCGTGGGATGGGCGGAGGTGGTGGCCGGGATGACGGCTGCGTGTTGCTTCGTGGCGCGGGCCATCGAGCGGGGATGGGCGGGGAAGGATGAGGGTTTTTGGGAAAGAAGGGGAAAATGGGACTGTTTTGTCCCACCCGCCTGCGTGCCGTCCATTCGATGCAAACGTTGCTCAAAATTGAGCCGGAAATGAAGACGAAAGAGGTACGTCGTCGCGGCCACGCGTGGGCCACGAATTTTGTCCGTTTCAACCCAAACTAATGCATCCGGACAAAATGGAGTCGCAAGTTGGAGTTGGCCTAACTAACGTTAGTTTGCAGTTTGCACATGGTAGTTACTGGCTCCCCTCTCATAGATGATTCTACCCCGTTTGGGTCAAGCTCAGATGTTCCAGACAAAAACGCCACTAGTAGTTACTCATCTATTTTGGAACGGAGGGAGTATAATAAAAACATCTCTCAGTTTCCAAGTGAAAACGCGTCGTCACGCAGAGTCCAAGGTTTAGCACATGCTATGGATCTTATGAAAACGCGTCATCAAGTTTTAAAAAAAAAGCGTCATCACGTGGGACGAGGCTCCTCTGACGTACTGCAGGGTGCAGTTGGGCCACTGACAGGTGGGCCCGAAAGCAAGTTGGCCCACCTGTCAGTGACCCAACTGCACTCTGCAGTACGTCAGGGGAGCCGAGTCCCATCACGTGGAGCCTGAAATCACATGCCATGGATCCACATGTCATATTGTATTAATTTGGCCCATAGTCACTACAAAGTGCCACATTTGTCTGTTTTTTTAATACGTGAGCTGGTTTTTAGGCCTCAACTTTGTACAGTAGTAACCTGCAAAAAGAAAAAACTTTGTACACTGGTAAAATACATGTTGTATCTGTGATCGGTACTTTTCCGGTAAAGATATTAGTAACTTTCGGCAAATTAGCATAGGGAGGGTGCACACCACGGGAGGGAAAATCCCCTAAAAATTCAGTGGAAAATGGGAAACCCTTTTTTCCTCTCGTCCCCGGCGGCTGGAACCCTAGCCGCTGTCTGGAGAGGCCAATCTTCCAGCGTTGTTCTCTGTCGACGATCTAGGTCGTCGGTGGTGAGGGGGGTCACCGGACCCATGGTGTGGATCGTTAGCCCCTCGTAGTCTAGTTTTCTTTTTCTTGTTCATCGTCTTGGTTTCGGCGGCGATGAATCGATGATGGCGGCGCAGAATAGATTCTTCTGATCCTTCCCTGATGAGGCCATCGGTCCTATGGTTGAGGATGAATTTGGAAACCAGTATGTTCAAGTAAGGATGACGTGGCGGCGACAACATCCTCGTGGTGGACTTGTGTCTTCGGGCTCCATTGTTGAGACGATGTTTGCTCTAGCGTCGACGCGGAGCTTGGGAGGTACCCAGAAGCAGATATGAAAGATGGTGGATCGTGTGCAGGGTTCGTGGCTCGTGGATGACACATATGGTTTTCTTCTCCGGCGTCTTAGTCGTATGGGGTGTCAAATCTGGAGTTTGATGACGTGTAGGAGTGTTGCCCTAGTCTGATTCGTTCGACAATAATGGTTTCACCTTTGGGAGCCACATTAGAGGTTCGCAAAGCTGCATATCAGTGATTGAGCTGAGTCGAGTTCAGATGAGGAGGTGATCCGTCAATATTTTTTACTTTGATGGCTGCTATGATGGCACCAGAGGCAGGTGACGGGCGTTGGTGTCAAATTCAGAGGATTCTTCGGTCTTGATTGTATTTTTTTTAGTGATGTTCTTTTGTGCAAAGGCTGACGTTTTACTGTCTTCTCAGTTTTGTCAGATCGCCGTGCACGTGACTTGTACTGTGATTATTATGATATAAATGAGACACACGTTGCCGTAAAAAAACATTCCGAGGCACCAAATTGGCAGTCTGCGCAACGATTTTCAGTTAAGATTTTAATCGATATATACTGACCGATCGTACTGTACCACCTCAAATGCTTTTCCCTGCCCCCGCCCCCTCGCTCGCAATCACAGTTTAAATAAAATAAAAAAAGATCCCCGCCCGGCCCCCTTGATACCCGCGGCCAACCGCCCCGTACCTATCCGGTTCACTCAAGCGAAGGTGTGCGTGGCGGGGCACGACCACGACCCGTCGGCCGACCCCATCCACCAGTCTAATGGGGTAAACCAGCAGTCCAAAATAAGTATCGGCCGTCGCCTCAGCCCCCTTCCATCCACCCCCCTCCTCTCCTCACCGCCAGCCGCACCTACAGCATGACATGTGGGACCCGCGGGTGACGTGCCCCACATGCAAATGGGCGTAGTATATTCCGCCGCGGGCCCGCCACGCCACGCCTCCGTCCACCGCGTGACTCGAGTCGCCGGCTCCCCGCCCCGCCTTCTTCCTCCTCCTCCTCCCCTTCGCCCGCTCTCTGCCAGGCTGAAACGATCAGGAAAAAGTCAAAACCCCCTCGAAAAAACACCCCGGAGGAGGAGGAAAATAGGGGAGGGGAAAAGGCGGCCATCGCCCGAAATGAAGCCCAGCACCAAGAAGAAATCCAAGAAGAAGAAGCGGCCCTCGCCGGCGGCCGCCAACGGGGTGGCGCCGCCGACCCCTCCGGCGCCGGGGTCCTCCCCGCGCTCGCCGCTCGCCGAAACCCTAACCCTAGCCGCCGCGGCCTCGGAGACGGAGTCGAGCGGCAGCGGCAGCGGGAGCGGCGGGGACGCCTCCGGGTACGCCCGCGCCTTCACCTCCAGCTCGTCGGGCGCCGCGTCCACCTCCTCGTTCTACGCCCCCTCCTCGACCGACTCCGCCGCGTCCTCCTCGGCCACGGGCGACGAGCGGCGAGACCTCGCCTGGCTGCTCGAGGCCTTCGGCAGCGCCACCATCGACCAGGTCGACTCGGCCTACCGCGAGGCCGGCGGCGACCCCTTCCTCGCGGCCGGCATCCTCGGCTCCACGCAGGACATGCAGCCGCCGCCGCCGCCACCGCCAGATCTCTCCCCGCGCGCCGGATCTGCTGGGAGGAAGCCGGCTCGCAGGCCCAGGAAGCTTCCCGTGGCCGCGTCTGGCATCGTCGCGGACGTGATCGGCAAGGGCTACTCGCGGCCTGCCACGCCGCCTGTAAGCGCGACCGAGAGAAGTGGGTGGAAGGGGAAGGGGAAGGACATGGATGGAGAAAGCGTCAGCAACGGCTGGAATGATGAGAGAAACGGGGGGAGAGAAAGCAGAGGTGCCGATCCCACGCTTAATGTTGAGGAGGCCGAGCAGTTCCTCTGCTCCATGCTTGGAGATCATTCTGAGCTCAGCATGGGTGTGGTCAAAGACGTGCTGGGTGAGTCGTTTAGTACTAGCTGCTCTACTTTTCATATCCAAGTGCTTTACCTGGGATCGTTTGTTTCCGCTGCCAGAAGTCATAACCAAGCCGAATTGCAAATTTGCTATATAGGATAAACTGCGTGTTTGGATAAAAGGTTATTTTTGGGAAGTGTTGGTATTTAGGGAGTTCCACGGCATTTTTTTTGGAAAGCTTTAATTTTTTGAACTATATACTAAACCTTCCCAACGAACTAAATGTCATCCAACCAGGGCCTGAAGGTTTGAAGCACTGTCCTCAGTTCACAATAAACCATTTAGTGAGCGGGGGCATGTTTTGGCACTTTGACTTCTTCTCTTAGAAATTTGATGTGCCAAAATGTGGAACAGAACACATGAGGCATGCATAAGCCAATCTATTAAAAAGAGTGACCTCTTGTTTGATTGTCCTCGTATGTTTTTAGTCCTAGTTTCCTTCCTGTAGCCGCAGATGTCGGAAGTAATTCTGTGTGCTATTTCCTTGCTACTCCAGTTTCCTGTCTGTACCTGCAGATATCGAAGTAATTTTGTGGTGCTATTTCCACGCTGGCATCTGATCTGTTGATATTATTGGCATTGCATTCTCTTTAAGCAACTGGCAGGAAATAAAACAGTGTTACTGTTAGGATATCAAATTGCGACCGTCAAAATGCTGTGTGATTTTGATTTGTAGTGCTTCCAGAGTGGATGTTTGTAATTAGCAAGGCAGTGTTGATTGATTGGGCTAAAATCTCTGAAAAGTCAATTCAGAGAAATGATTATTGAGTTTATCATGTGCAAGGTTATAGAAGCCCGGAGCAAAGCAAGATTCATGCGATCAGTCAAGTGGATGTCTGTTAAGGCATTTCACGATGCTCCCTTGTTCTCCCTGCGTAAATATTAAGTGTTAAGGAGGTTGCTGCCTAGAATTTTTGTTTTGTGATATGAGCTACCTTCCACAACTACAAATTGCACAATATCACATTGAAGCGA
Organism: Triticum aestivum; assembly: GCF_018294505.1. Lineage (NCBI taxonomy): Eukaryota > Viridiplantae > Streptophyta > Magnoliopsida > Poales > Poaceae > Triticum > Triticum aestivum. Next base: position 192,965,385 of record NC_057801.1, read on the forward strand.
TAGATTCACTTTGCTTGTTTTGGTGCAAAGAACATGTGGGTGGGAGGTTGGCTTACAGATTGCACAATTCTTCTAGTGTTGTACAGTTTAAGCCAATCCATAGTTTTAGTTGCACACTAGTACCTGGTGTTTGTATGCAGAACTGCTGCATGGTTGACCATACAATTGGGGAAAAATACATGTTATGCAACACGTCTAATTATTAAATGCAACTTGCTGTTTCAACAACTGGATAAAAATTCATTCATTTTTATTCTTATTCTGTAAGAAGCTGCTTAATGTAAAATTAGATTTTTGTGCTTGCTCGAATATGAGTGTGTTTAGTAACAATTGTATTTCATTTGGCCAACCAGTTGGACATCTTTGAAAGTGTTCCTTATGCTATATCTATTTCTTGCAGGTCAGTCTGGATATGATGTTGAGCAGGTAAACAAGTAGCTTATTCGGTGCATTTCTTAGTGCCTCGAGGCCCTCGACCAGTGTTTAAGTTTATGGATTTTACAAAATACTGTTGATTGGCTGGGGCTATAATCTTGCCTGTTGTGGGCAATATCAATGGTCTTTTGTCTTGCTTTATACCTTTAAATTTTGACAAACAAAAAAAGCGCATGTGTATGTTTGCCAGTTCACACATGGTTCTGGGAGTTTCCTCTAGTTCCTTGAGCCCATGCATAAAAAAATCCGGTTAATAGTGTTGCCTACCTCCTCTTCTGTTCTGCCGTGGTTATCAGATCTGTGAAGGCACCGAAAATCATCCGGGTGCTTGTGAGGTTGAAATTGTTAGATATTCCTATCAACCAACTCTCCCAAAAGACCGATCTGATAGGAAGAGGAGATATAATATACTTAACACCCCACTTCACGTCCGACGCGGATATGGAATGATCAACACCTCACCCCACGCCAGACGTGGGCGTGGATAAATCATTGGGGAAAATGCGGGGACTGAGACTTGAACCCAGGACCTCAGGTCTGATACCATGTTAGATATTCCTATCAACCAACTATCCCAAAAGACCGATCTGATAGGAAGAGGAAATATAATATGCTCCCTCCGTCCCATAATATAAGATCTTATTACATCCAATTTGCTCATAAATTGGATGTAATAAGATTTTATATTATGGGACGGAGGGAGTTCTTAACAAAAATCACCAGCGTTTACAATTTGCAACTAAATAGTTGAGGAGGGGTGAGGGTGGGTGGGTGAGGGTGTGGGACGACATCGGCACTCGCCTGTAAGATATTAGGACATCAAAAAGGGGGGAGTGGGAACTTAAAGTAGTAGAGAAGAAAAAACAAGGAAAATGGGAGGAAGGTAAGAAAATTTAGAGTGGCCCAAGTACTAGGGTGGTATGACAGGTAGGTTTGGCTCTTTACATGCGATTTCTGTTGGTCGATGCCATGATGGAACAGAATATGCTTAGGACTTGTTACTGTACAATTTATACTACAGATATATTTTGTATCGCCTAATTGTCACCTTGTCATGTGCCTTGGCGGCTGTGCACCCAGGCGGCCCTAAGACTAGGAAATTAATTTAATTGTTCAAAACCAAGTAACCAACTAAGCTTTCTGGTGTGAAACCTAAAAAGCTTGTGCTCTTTGCATCGAATGGCATACTTTTAAGTCAGTGACAATTTGTTGAGAGATATTACTAACAAGGTGTTTTCAGGCTCTGGATGCATTGCTTGATATCTCTGGTATGGGATGGTGCATTCCTAATGAAGAAACAAATGGCTCATCCTCTCCAAATCTCTTCCCAGGAAATGGATTGTTTGAAGAAGAATGTACTGCAAGTATTCAACAGAGTCCACGCCAGGTATTAACTTTGCACAGTCACTACAATATATGCTCCTATTTTTCAGTGCAAATCACCTGTTTCTTGCAGAAATTTCAGTTAATCTTAGATACATTAAAGCTACTAAGTTCGGTACTAAATATTTTGTTCTACAGATAGCCTGGGATCATAGAAATTTCAGTTAATCTTAGTTGACTCCTGCATACATTAAAGCTACTAAGTCCAGTAATAAATATTTTGTTCTACAAAAAGCCTGGGATCATAGTTCTTTATTATTTATAATTAGTGCAGTTAGTAGAACCCCTTCTTACTGGCCAACATGTTATATCCGTATGAGAGGGGATAGTTTAGATTGCATCTTTCAAAGCACCAACTATTGCCAGTTTACCATTGCTGTGTTTTACGACCTGTTTTATAGTCGCAGAAGTTGCCAAAAAAGTCTTAACAGGAAGTAAAATAGAACCTGTAGCTTTGTTGTTCATTTTGACGTCCTAGTGCAACGTAAGATAGCAAGCAATGTTGAATGTCATTGCTATTTACTTCTGGTTGGCATGTCTGTGCTAGTCCACTAAACGCATCTCCAGTTTCCTATTATTTCTTTGACACAATAGAATGCATGTAGTACTTTGTAAGCGCTTCCTTGTAAAATTATCATATTCTAACATTTTGTTCTACTCAGTTCCCAGAAGAAATACCTGGTATGTCATACAATCACTCTGAAAGGCAACATGAATTCTTCTGGGGGGAACAACAGAGCAGGTGAATCTTATCTGAGCACATATGCTTTCTTTAGATTCTTAGTAACATTATATAGCAGCTGTCTAATGTGTTGCTTGGTGAACTTGATACTTCATGTTTATGTGTTTGACACGCACATACTTAATGCATACTTATGCACAAAGATGCTATGTACGCATGTCATATTTTTGTTTGTAGCTGAGTATGGACAGACATAGTGGTAATTGTTGAATGGAGAGTATTCAGTGCTTTCTTGTGCCCCTTTCGCACATTTGGCAGCTCAGAAGTTACATAGCACATGAGATTAGATAAGTACTACCTCTGTACACTAATATAAGACGTTTTTGCAGTTCAATTTGAACTGCAAAAATGTCTTACATTAGTGTACAGAGGGAGTACATGTTAACAATTCATATCCTTGACTGCCTTGACAAATAAAGCATCCTTGATCGTCTAGACAAAGACAGTTTAATAAAAGCTGACTTTATGCGCACATAGCGTGTGTCACATGCTAGCAATGTATTCCTCCAAGATAGCTTATACAGTAGTATTTTTCTTAGCTAACCTAAGTGAGTTTTGGGTTATAAAATGAGTGGCTCAGTTTAAATGCCTTAGTCATCTGTCGACTTCAGTAGTACACTAGTACTGGCTGTACAGGTTGTTATCTCCCTAGGCATAATGGTATCAGTAGTCAAGCAGACCTTGACAGTACTGGCTGTACAGCTATACCAATAATCACATAGACTTTGACAGTATGTGGCTGTGCAGCTAGTTATCTCTTAGGCATCAATGCTATTAGTATTTGCATAGACTTTGACGGTGCTGGCTGTACAGCTAGTTATCTCCTAGGCATCATTGATATCAGTTATCTCGCCATGTGCTTGCACTTTCATGCCGGTGGTTGTTGGTTTATGATATGCCTGGTCTTTTGGTTCAGTAGCTACATGAAGGCTGTTTGCGAGGTGGAACACTCGGCAACACCGTCTCCAAGATCGGCGGTGGTGGATTCCAAGATGCCACAACAAGTCTTGGAGTCGCTGTTCAAAATACCTGAAAGACGCACATACGAGCCAAGTAAAATGGACTGGAAGAAGGTCGTGAAGAAGCTGCAGTCATATAATCATCCCATCACAGCAAGCAATCAAGAAAGACCAAAAAATGGTATATCCTGTTTTTGACCGCTCTGCTTGTTGACATGTTCCTTGTGCTCAAAGAATTCACTTCTTCTCCATCATGGCAATTTACATACTTTCTGTTTCCTAACTCTATAGGTTTCTGTTGTTAGTGTCTTTCTTACCATGAGGTCGATAACTCCCTTATCTAAGCAATATAGATTTATCCTATAAGTAAAACTGCTACTTCTCATTTCTTGATTTAATTAGTCTTCATTTGACACGTAGACATTCACATCAGATATGCTCTTACAATGGAACTTCTTTTGATGGATTTGCTTACACTTACACATATAACTGTCTTTGTTTCACTTATGGTGCTTTGTAATTGCTGTATTTGGCACTGCTGCAAATGACACAACTGTAATTTCTCAATGTTAAGGGGATGGGTATCGAGAGTTCCGTGGTGTTTCTGCTAGGCATTATGATACGATGAAAGGGTACTATCAGAAAGTAAGACGCTATTTTTGTCGCAGTTCTCCTTGAGCCAGTTCTTCTTTTGTATTTCATATATTTATCTCTATTGATTCCATACAGGCTGCTGTGGCATATTCCAAAGGAGATAAATCTTATGCCTCGTACCTTGCAGAGGAGGTCAGACTTCCAATTTTAAGATGTTAAGGCTGACAAAAGTATGACAAAAAAAGAGGGCATGATCTCTTTATCTTTCACCCTTAATGGTTGAATGATGGAGAGCTCCAAGTGATGTGCTGATGTTGTTTCTTATCTTACAATACATAAAATTAGTAAATGATATTAGCCCTGTTATAAGATGCTAAGATGTATTCATTTTTTCAGAATATTTTCTGGAATGTTTATAGCTAACTTGTGCCTTAGTATCTCAAATAGCCCAATATTTATTTGCTTTAGGGAAAACATTATCGGGAATTGGGTCGCAAGGAAGATGAGAAGGCCAGCAGGGAGATATTTGAAGCCAGGTAAACCACTGTATAGCTTCTGATAGTCAGGGAGATATTCTCCGATCTCAGACTCTGGTATCTTGGTTTGGCAGAAACAAGCATATAACAAACACGGTGACTATTGACTTGCATGGTCAACATGTCAAGCAAGCTATGAAGCTCCTCAAAGTTCACATGCTGGTTTGTGTATGCATGCCATGTGAGTGTTCACATACAATTTGATGCTTTAATTATTTAGCTCCATTGGTCTTGACTAATGCTTTATTGTCATGTCTTCCTTTCTCTTCCTTAAACAGCTACCCTTCTTAGAGTAATTACTGGTTGTGGTGTTGAAGGTACAGGGAAAGGAAAGATAAAACGATCGGTAAGAATGTTCTTGTTTGATTAGTCATTCTTGTCACTTCTATATGCTGCTTTTAAGTATAGTGACTGCAGTAGTTTTAAGGCATCGTCTTCATACTCTAAATGAACCCTCCTCAATTGCAGTTGGTTGGATGTTGCATCCTTTCATACTCTATCCACATTTAGTCTTGTGGCCATATGGTCCAGTATAGTAGAATGTTGTTGTGCAGCTCTTGGTGGGGTTTGTAATGCTGATATTTTAGTTCCCTAAAAAATGCCTTAACCCTTTATCCAGTTAATCGTAATATGTTAATCCCTTGATTTCACATGCCATGCTTTTGAATGCAATTATATATAAACAAATGCCTGTAATAGGTTATCGAGCTTGTGGAGAAGGAAGGCATCGAGTGGTATGAAGGGAACTCCGGAACCATAGTTCTTCGACTAGGCGGGCCAAGAGAATACCGCTTCCTGGAGCATGACAGCGATTCTGACTGAGTTAAAGCCTCGCCTCGTCTGTTTTTGGTGGAGCCTGACATAGATTTAACAGCCGTTCTAATCTATGTATCTCTCCTGTATCTATCTGTACTTACATGTCCTGTATGTAATTATGGATAGGTGACCTAGGTTCCGGTGTAGTACGAGGTAGTTTCTGACACAGTTCGGGAATAGCAAAGAGAAGATAGGCGCCGTCTGACGTCACCATCATTCTAGGCTGCTAACATTGTATCGTACTCTTGAAGCTATGTGCCTGTCTAATTGTTTTATGTTAGGGTGGAAGGAACAGCAGACAGTGTAACTTTACCCCCATGTATCTAGTTTATGCAGTGTAAAATTATCTTCAGTACCCTGATTCTTTTTGGCATGATACTCCTGGGACTGGCGACCTGTTGGTTGTTATAGTTGACTAGAAGAACACCCGTGCGTTGCAACGGGGGCACATTAACTTTAAGAGTTCAATATCAATTATGTTAATATTACATTTAATATTCTCATACATATCAAGTGACATTGGCGATCTTTTTACCATCAAATTCTCACACACACTCTCTCTCTCCCTCCTCCCTCTCTCTTTCTCTCGAACACACACACATATCCATCTTATTAGGTACGGGGCCATAATCCATTTATTTCACACGCACACACACTAGTGCATAACAATATGGATTATAAAACAGGTTCAAGGTAGTAACAAGGATTCTTCTCATGCATTAATAAACAAATGTTTTGCATTGAAGACACGATAAACAATTCCCAAAGTGCATCAGAGCATCACAGAACATTACTGGCAAGATAAATGCACGATGTACCGGAACTGCTCGGATGAACCGGAACAGAGCCAACATATATCATCCTAGACGAACGCAACATCAACCATTTACCGTGGTACTTTAGGGACCGATAGGAGAATGCATGTAGAAGCGCTTCTTGCCTGCGAATCCACAGTCAGAGAGAGAAATTGGAACCCATTCCCATCACTAACTGATAAAGAAAGCATGTAAGAAAATTGATATCGGGCCAACTTGGATCTTCGGTGATTGTCCGCCGGTATGGAGAATTTAGGAGGGTGGGTGCAGGGAGTGGCCTTGTGGATGATGGATGGAGGTGCGGAGGTATGTGGTCGCCAACTCGCCGGAAGGTCGAAAGCGGAGAGGGTCGGGCACGTTAGGTGGGGCCGGTGGTGCGCGACAACCGAATGCGGCCCAATCGTGGCGGCGAACCGACGATAGCCTCGTCCCATCTCTCGACGCAGCGAAGATAGAGAGGGTGGCACTGCCGGTGCTCGAGGCCGCCGCTCGGCACCATATACATCGAAGGGAAAGAGAGGCGAGAAAGCGATAGGGTGATGCGGGGCTAGGGATTGCGGAGGAGGGTGGGAGTGTGCGATTTGAATGGATGGTTCTGCCCACCGTTTTCTTGTACGTGGCGGTGGAGACGGCGGCGTCCAGCCATGCAGGCAAGGCATGGGTCGAGTCGGGCACACGGCGAGGCGCAGTAGCAGAGGCGGGGGCGATTTTTTGCTACTGAGATGCAAGGTGTGGGATTGATCGTTCATGTTCTCTTTTCCTTTTTAACGGGAGATGGATGCGATTTTTTCACGAGGGGAGAGATGCGACCATGTACAGATTCCATAATAAATTAATTAGGTCCATAACGGGATTTCTTTACAATGCGTTAAGATTTACGTGTTAGTTTTCTTAATAAAGAAATGCACTGATGTAGGGATCGATTGATTCGGGTAAGGAAAGATTGATTCATGACCTTTCGTATGTTAGGAAATTAGTGGTTTGCAAAGAAAGAGTGGAGAGAAAAAGAACCAATGCGACCACGTATAGATTCCACAATAAATTAATTAGGCCCATAACGGGATTTGTTTACAATGCGTTAAGATTTACGTGTTAGTTTTCTTAATAAAGAAATGCACTGATGTAGGGCGCGATTGGTTCGGGTAAGGAAAGATAGATTCGTGATCTTTTGTATGTTAGGAAATTATTGGTTTGCAAGAAAAAAGTGGAGAGAAAGAACCAGTACGAGGGGGTGGTGAGAGGTGGGACGAATAAAAACCGGACGAAACTGGGAGGAGGGGGCGAGTAAAAACCGATGAAAAAAACCAACGAAATTGGGAGGTGGGAGGGAGGATGAAAAAAACCCAGAGGAGGTGGGAGGAGGACAAAAATAAACCGTACGAGGCTACCAACTGCTTCATTAGGAGTAGAGATTGAAATGATCTGTAGCCATGTGATTCAGGATGTAAGTGGACACTGGACGGCTCGCCGGACGTCCTGGGACTTGTCCGCACCGACCACCACTTTTTATGTGGGGTATGCATATACAAACACTTAAAAAACACTGATACAATGGATCAATTCACAGATCAAAGCAAGATTTTGATGGGAGCTTGAGGGGGGGGGAGTTTGAGTCGAGGACAACTGTTGTTTTGGGGTGTGGCGGCACTCGGCAGCGTGTTGAGTTGGGCGGCGCCTGTTGTGAGATGACAATGCTTTAAGCCCTTGTGGAGGGCGAGAATGAGAAGAGGATGACGAAGCCGATGCTCGATAGAGAGGAAGGGCAGAGCTGGATTTCGTGAGAGGAGCCGGCACTCGATGGAGACCGCGATGCTTTAATAATTGCCTTGCAAGAAACATTGAAGGGGTTTATAACCCAAAAGTCGGTGTCAAATGAGAAGCGAAAAAGAGAAAACACAAGAGAAAGAGGAAGCAATGGAAAACTACTTTGGAATACAAAAGAAGAAGCTTGAGATTGATGAGGCCAATACCTGATGAAGAGCCAAGGAAATGGAGGGTCAAGCAAAGAAAGGTAGACCTCGCACTACTCTCTGAGGAGGCCTGCATCATGGGGGCTGACTTGAGAAACATGACCCCAAAAAAAGAGCTTGGTTTGAGAAGAGGCAAAGTTCATGATCGATCGAGATGCATGATCATCTTATATTTTGTTTGTTTTGCATGAACTATGAGGCCGGAGCACACGAGGGAGGGCTTGTGCGATTCATTTGGTGCAATGTTACTTGACATCATGGCATACAACATTCTCTTGGTACTATGGAGAAAATGCTAGATTTATTTGCTAAGTATATATTGCTATCCCAGCCAAACGAAGAAAAAAAACCGGGTAATCTTTTTTGTCTATTTATTTAAGGGAATTTTTTTGTCTGATTGGGTCGGCCAGTTGGAGTTGCCTACAAACTTAGAAACATCTTTCATGGCTCATTCAATTTGGAGGAAACCAAAACGTAGGAATTGGGAATAGTACAAGAATTTAATAGGATGACACTTGCCATCCTAAGAAATTGAATAGCCTTGTTCCTACGCGCAAAATGAGTTTTGAATGGATGCGTAGTTTTCTCAAAAACACAGAAAATGAGCTGTGAAATTTACGCATTTCCTACAAATCGAACACGTTATATAATTTTTTTCTCTGAAATCCTTGTTCCCATATTTTTTCTATGAAAATCCTTCAAACCAAACGAGGCCTCAGAGTTAGCAGGCCAAATTGGCATGGAGCCCCGCTGCGAATAACCATCCCCTGTCCGGCCCAGCTTTGAAAACCTCGTCGCCTACCTGTTGCACACTTCCTTCGAAAAATGGCCGCCGCCGCCGTCCTCCTTCGCGCCGCCCTCCGCCGGAGCCGCCCCGCCGCGGCAGCCCTCCTCCCCCCCCGTACCCTTCCTTCCCCGCCAGTTCCGCTACCTCCCCCTCCTCTCGGTAAGATTCCGCTCCCCTCCCAAACCAAACCCTTGAACCCTCCTCGTCTCACCGTCCAGCTCCCCGATGCAGCCTGTGCTTTACCTCTCCTCCCGCGCCTTCCATTCGCCGCCGGCTTCCCGTACTCCACCGTTGCAGAGATATCGGAGGCCCCCGCGAAGCCCAAGGGCAAGCCAAAGAGGAGCCCAATGAAGCAGTCCCGCGTCGACTTCACCAAGGTGGACGCGGCGCTTCTCCCCACCATCATCCTCGTCGGCCGCCCCAACGTCGGCAAGTCCGCGCTCTTCAACAGGTGAGAGGCGCCACACGCGCTTGGTTCCCGCGTAGCTCCATGCTCCATGCTCCATGCTCCATGGGGTAGCCATTTCCACAAGCACCTTTAAGGCACCACGTCTTCTTACAGATTTCATTCAACACGCACTCTCCGTTGTAATTGCGAAGTGCTCGTTCTGGCTTGCTGTATGACATTTGCACAAAATGGTTGCTGTCATCTTCGTTGCTGTAGCTGCATATGGTATATTTCCTCAGGCAGCCCTCTGTAAGCTTGCACATGCACGGATGCACCTATATGTCTCCAACATACTGTTCTTTCATACTCTACTAGAAGGATTAGGCGCGCTTTGCTGCGCCATTTATGTTGTTGGGATTTCATAGTGATCAAAATTGGTTTGACACCTGGGGAAGATAGTGAAGTGTGTTTTCTTTTTTTATAATACAATGTTTTGATGTGTTTTTTTGGCAGTATGATTTTGTGTTATCTGCTAATCAACCCATACATGGAAAAGTTTTCAGCGTTCGTGAATGCACGTACTATATTAATGCTACAGTGCACGTGTTGGCACTGCTTTGTTAGTTGGGAGGGTGACAGGGTGTATGGGACAGATGTGTTTCTATAGAATGGTTGTTTCCAATTAATTTGAGAAGTTGTCGATCCAGTCAAAATCGTGAATCAAATCCAAAATTAAATACCTCAACTGAAAGAGAGAGCTCCATGAGAAATCGTTGACCCGGTAGAAATCGAGAACCAATGAACTCCTCAATTGAACGTGAGAGCTCCAAAATTAGGCAGCATAGTGCATTGGATAGACGATGAAAGAATTAAAGAGAGAGCCCCTTAAGTCATTGACCCGGTCAAAATCGGTGACCCAATTTTAAATTGGAGACCTCAACTAAATGTGTAGCAACTCAATTGAATGGGAGGGCTCTAAAAATTATCTTATTAGGGAGCATGGTGTATTAGATGATAAAAGAATCGAAGAGAAAGCCCCTTAAATCATTGACCCGGTCAAAATCAGTGATCCAATTCCAAATTGAAGACCTCAATTGAATGTAAGGCCTTAAAAATTAGGGAGCATACTCTGTCCCAAAATAAGTGTCTCAACTCTAGCACAACTTTGTACTAAAGTTAGTACTCCCTCTGTAAAGAAATATAAGAGGTAGGGAGTACAAAGTTAAGACACTTATTTTGGGACGGAGGGAGTAGCTTCTATCTCTTCCGTGCTACATACACCTTGACACCATTTGGTTGCCCTAGCCTGCACTATGACATAGTACTACTTTTGATAAATGACAGATGTTACTAACAACCTATTATTTTAAGTTATAATGGCTTTATGCGAAGAAATTACAGCCTACATCGTTTTCCACTCTTATTCCATTCACTTGTTTTGTACGTTGTACTGATTTTTTTGGATGAATGTATTTAGATTAATACGGAGGAGGGAGGCATTGGTGTATAATACACCTGGAGACCATGTCACCCGCGACATCCGAGAAGGAGTTGCCAAGCTTGGAGATCTCCGTTTTCGCGTGCTTGACTCAGCCGGACTTGAGACTGCAGCAACATCTGGGAGCATTCTTGCTCGGACGGTTGATATGACAGGGAATGTGTTGGTCAGATCTCAATTTGCCATTTTCTTGATTGATGTGAGGTGAGTGTGCTTTGGTTTGTTACCAACCTATTATCATTGGAGTCAGGTTGATAAGTTGATACTTGTTGTATAGTAAAAGTGTAATGGCTTTCTCAGGGATGGTCTACAACCGTTGGATCTTGAGGTCGGGCAATGGCTGCGAAAACATGCATCTGGTATACATACCATTGTTGCAATGAATAAGTCCGAGTCACTTGATGAGCATGGAGTTTTGACCTCGGCTGCTGGAGAAGCCCACAGGTTGGGTTTTGGTGACCCAGTTGCAATATCTGCAGAGACAGGCCTTGGGATGGCAGAGCTTTATGAGACACTCAGGCCATTGTTTGAGGAATACATGTTTCAACTTCCAAATAGTAAGTTTGTAGCTGTATCTTCAATGACTTTGGTTCTGTTAGTATAAGATATTTGTTTTGATATGCAGTGACTTACTTGTAGTTCCTCTTATCTTTGCTTTCTTCCAGTACTGTACTGATTGATAAAACTGATACACTATTCATAAGTGTGACGAATTTGCATAAATAGAAGATTTTCAGCTAGGTATCAGAATTGCTTAAAAAATTGCCATATCTCCATCCACTAATCCTCTCCATAATGGTTCTGTTCAAGTAGAAACGGAGAGGTTTGGGCATTATAGTTTATAAATCAGTGGCAACAAACCACCACCTATTGAACTTTGAAAACAGTATATTCCGTTTTCTCAAGCAATAAGAGAAGTTTATGATCCTGTACCGTTAATTTCTGGAGGGAAAACCATGATGCCAATGTATGTAAATATCATTCTTGGTTTTGTGTCACGTGATAGATGGACTAAATGAAGATGACCCTACCTCCGAGGCTGAGGCCAATGAAGGTGATGAAAGCAAGTTACCTCTGCAGTTAGCAATTGTGGGACGTCCTAATGTTGGGAAGTCGACCCTGCTTAATGCCTTATTGCAAGAACAAAGAGTTCTGGTTGGTCCAGAGTCAGGCTTAACAAGGGACTCCATCCGGGCTAAGTTTCAATTTGACAACAGAACTGTATATTTGGTAAGTTAACTTGCTATATGAGAGTTTAATAGTATCTTTTGGATGCCTTTTCCTATATGGCTATAGCTGCTGTGTTAGAGCTTACGACATAATGTTCATTCAGGCTGTCTCCATTTTCATGAATTGACCTTTTCTTTCTTGTTGCGATGCAGGTGGATACTGCTGGTTGGATGGAAAGAGCGGGAAAGGAGAAAGGGCCATCATCACTAAGTGTGGTACAATCAAGAAAGAACCTGATGAGAGCTCATATTGTAGCTCTTGTGCTTGATGCAGAGAAGGTACTTGCACTCATTCAGATGTACACTAGAATGTGACCTAAAGTTCTGGCTAGTATGCTCCCTTTTATGTGGTTAAGGGGAAACATTTTCAGTGCTATTCTTTTTTGTTTATTCGGAGGTCTTGTCGATTACAACGAGTTGATTCTACTGATTATGCCTGCATTATTGCGAGT